>NC_056737.1:567690100-567730100 GCF_019279795.1 Protopterus annectens
TCCCCAGGGGGAAAAAATCGTTGCTCTACAAAAAAAAAGCAAAAACAAAAAAAACAAATGCAAGCACAACATAAAGTGGGGGGCTTCACCCTCCCCACATCCCACAATGTGGGGAGCTGTGCCTTCCAACACCTTCCCCCACTTAAATATACCAACTCCGTGATCTTACTACAGTGGAAGAAATGGCAAACTCCTAAAAATGGCCCAGCGATTTTTTTTCCCCTGGGAAAAAAATCACTGTTCTGTGTTTTCGCTATTTAGTGCCTTCGATATTTAAAGCTCGATCAAAGACCATTCACTCTTTTAACCAGTTGAGCTTCTGATATAAACCCCTAGAATGTACATACACAGTTTTTTTATATATATAACAAGTCTAAACTACTGTTATCCATTACATTTCACTTTCTTTTTTTTTTGTTTTTGTGAAAGGTTTTGTACTTCACCCAGGCTGGATCTGAAATTGGTTAGTATTGATCAGTGCACTATCCTGGTAAATAAATATAAATCAATCAATGAATTACGTTCCTTCTCATCTTTTCCTGTTATTGCTAAGTACTCTAGTTCTCTCTCACTCTCTTTTTGACAGTCACAGACTTGATTGCTAACTTACATTGCAAACAGGTGACTTCTTGTCTTCTCTGGATAATTACTTATTTCTCTTCATATCAGAGGTTTCCCAATGTATATTAAGTGAATCAAGACAAAATGAAGAGAACAGAAAATATCAGAAAGCAGCATAAGTTTATCAGCAACAACTTTCTAAACTCTCAAATCTCCCTTAGAGATTACAGAAATAAAGAAATCAAACTATCACAGTTTAAAAGAGAAATGTGTTCTCCAGTCTGAGACCCAGAAAAATGTTATAGACAAATTGAAAATCTGTCTTTGTAAGAGGTAAATGCCACTATCCTATGTGAATAAAGATTATCATCACCTCAACATCTGAGATGCTGTTACAGCCAAGGTTTACTACACAGTTAAATGACCCCATGGTTTACTACTTAATTAAATTACATCTCTCCTTACTCGTTCACATCTGAATGAGACAAGCCACGTTTTCGTTTCAAGAAAATCTTAACTAAACTCACAAACTACTCAAGAAGCCCAAGAAAGAAGCATCCTTGTCATTAATGCTCTATGCTGTCTACAGACATCTGATGATTCAGTCTTCTCAATGCATCTTACAAACATGATGTATTAAAAGTCTGAAAGCTGAGACAACACATTCCAAAAATGGCATTATGCCCCACCACCATGATTATAGACCCTCTATTCAGGTTTCTAGAAATGTCACTATACATTCACACTAAGCTTGCTACCTCGTCTCTTCCTTTCACTTTTCTTCTCTGAGACTGAGACAGTAATCATTTACAGTTGTACCAAGTAGTTCAGTGATCAGCTTGTTAATAATAATGTGCATTTTCTAGATTTGCAAATCTCTTTATGTCATTTTATAAATTCTAATAGTGGCTCCTGCAATAACTGAGAAGCAGTTCCATTTATAATGCTTTTCCCAGATCTTGGGAATCATCAGTTTAGGGTACAGTTTCAAAGAATGTTTTTCACAGTAATGCACGTGAAGTCATCTTTCAGAACAAAATTGTACAATGTCAGTAAACAACTAGAAGAGATAGGATCCCAAAAATTACATGTCCAAAAATGTTTGTAATATTTCTAAAATTTCGCTAATTGTGCAATTTCTTAGACCTTCATTAGATGTACATAATGTGTATTTAAATTAGATAAATATGTAATTTTTAGCTTTATTTTCATTAACATTATCCTATACATGGAAAATGTTTTACTTTCAGACTTAAAATAAACATAGATCCCTTTTTTGTAATCTCCATGTGGTGACTTTAGACAGTGACTAAATCAGTTTTACTATAAAGAAACTACCTACTTTATGAAGTGAAATTACTCCAAGAGTAAGACAGTACTATCAGCAAACAACTCAGACATCTCTTACTATGCTTCCCCAGGATATGGCCAGCTTCGTCGGATGAAGATGTGTGCAGTTCATTGTAGAACATGTTAATGAAGATGTGAGTACAAGGAGTTAGTAGGGAGTGCATCAGATAGTGCTGTACAGTTTACTTTACAGATGATCACTTTTTTTTCTTATTCTTTAATGCTAACAATAATGGGTTCTGCGCAAATTTATTTATGATATCTGAATGCGTATTACATGGCTTACTCCATGGCCTGTCACACACCTTTCATATTACAGTATTATCTCACCCGCCATTCCCCTAACATCCAAATTTCTATATTTACTTACATTTCCTAACTTCCTAACACATTCCTGAGCTCCTCAAGATGTCCCCAATATCCAAAGTTTTATTTTCAGTTATTTTCTTGAACTTCCTAATACCAACCAGTGCCCCCACTCAGTCTCTGTCATTATATCCCCTTCTACTCCTATCATTCCTTCCAACAAAAAACTTGCAATCACCTCTACTAAAACCCAAATACTTTCTTCACCATACAGAGCTCAAAAATCAGTTCATAATTACCTGTTGTTCTTTTAAATGTATCTCTGAATAACTAGTTCATATACAGTTATTTTTTATTCATAACGCCAAAGTGGAATAGTTAAGATTCTTAGCAGCCTTTTAACTGAATGCATTAATATTTTTCTGTCTCAGAAAACATAGTAATATTCATATTTGATTCTTTGTCTAGAGCTCTTAATAGTGCAACACAGTGTTTCCCTTGTTGTGTTGTAAAATACTTGCTATGATGTTTGTGATATATTCTATCTTTATGATGCTTTTTGAGATATTGAGATGTACTCTCAGTAGTTTATGGACTGAGAGGTAGTCTACCTTTATAATGTTTTTCATTGGAGCATTTGTCTCCAGGTTGCCACTGAAAAGAGATGTTTTTACACAGTAAGAGTTCCTCAGTCAACAAATGCAAATAAAATAAAACAAATATAATTGTGTGTGTGTGTGTGTGTGTGTGTGTGTGTGTGTGTGTGTGTGTGTGTGTGTGTGTGTGTGTGTGTGTGTGTGTGTGTGTATCTATATATTTATATACATGGGTCTACTGAATTCCATTGCCCCTATCACTGGTTGACATATGTTTAGCCAACAAAATATGATATACTACACACATAGGCAACAGCTGTGCGAGATAGCACATTTCTTGGGGTAGGGAAATATGCTCTTTCTTCAAGTCTGTGTGATCTCCAATTTAGTATATATAAATAGCACTGAGTGTGGGGGAGGGACTCAGGGGCTTGCCCCACCTGCAAAAAAAAATACTTTATTTTACTTTTGTGTGCCCAAAGACTGTTGTAAGGTGCATGCATATTAGTGTGTCGATATTTGCAAAGTCAACATTTTGTGGTTGATTTTATAAACGCTGATCTTTGAGTATTTCCTTTAATTTTGCTATCTATATATATATATATATATATATATATATATATACACACACACACACACATATATATATATATATATATATATATATATATATATATATATATATATATATATATAGGTCTATTTCAGTAGACTGAATTCTCACTTACCTGACTTTCAAAACACCAAAACGAAAAACCCGAAACTCGACAAGACTGACCGCTTGAAACACCAACAAATAACTGCAGGTAAGTATCCTGTTGCCCAACCTCGCAAACACACTAACACCAAAGCAAAGAAAACCTATGCATGTGGGGGGCTTGTCAACATGCCAGCCAAGTGTTTACTTACCCCGTACTGATCTGTTGGTGTTCCGAGTGGTTGGTCGGTCTTGTGGAGTTTCGGGTTTATCGTCTCTGTGTTTTGAAAGTCGGGTAAGTGGGATTTCGGTCTATTGAAGAAGACCCATATATACATATATGTATATGTATATATATATATATATATATATATATATATATATATATATATATATATACATATATATATATTTCATGAAATATTGAATGTCCACAAGACTGACCATTCACTGAACATTGAAAGAGAGAGTGATAACTTTAGAGCAAATTTAAAGTGATTGAAAATGAAAAAAATAAAAATAAAACTCTTTTTTTGAAGGAGGCAAACCAACCTGCTAATTACATGCACTTATTCCAAAATTTCACAAGAGCAGGGTAAGGTCAAAATCCCTTACCACGCTATACCAAGATCCCATGTAGAAGGCTGCTGGCACAATCTCCATTTGAATGATTGCTTGCTTATATCAGCGTTCACACTTTTTATGCCAGGAGAAAGATCATATAAATACTAGGAAAAAGCTCATATAAATGTTCACGCTTTGGTTGGCTCCCTCAGTTTCTCAGTTGTACTGCTGGAGCTCTTGTGATGGATGATGATAGTGGCTCAAACTCACAATAGTGGAACTGTCATGTTCACAAAAGACAGTATTATTAGCAAAGTGACCATAATAATTTTCTATGATACTATGATAAAGTAAAGCCCACCTACCTCCCCCCCTCCAGTACAGGGGCACTGCTCCAAATATTTGATGAAGTCCCTAGTATAAACACAAAATATCTTTTTCAGTAGTGTAGTTGGCTGAGGTGGTAAGTGGATCTTGGACAGCAGGGAAAGTGTGAAACATCTGTTTATTTTTAAACAGTTTAGCTGCTTAAGATAGTAAGTAGATGATATACAACACAACACAAAAATAAGTGCTTTCATCTTATAAGTGACTTGTCACCTGCAAGAAAAAAGAATTTAATTTCAGTCAAATAAAAGAAGTAGTTCTGCATTTGTAGTCATGTTTTGCCACAGCAATGTCTAGGTCATCACAGACCCTGAGCAGTTTTCCAGACTGTTGCATCCTTCTACCCAACATTAAGGACAAAAAAACGTTTTAGTCCTTGCTACAATTATTACTTACTGAGAATCTAAATGTTATCTAGAATGCAGTGCTAGCATTCATTTATGGATCCGTAATATCAGCCCAGCAACTTAAATGAATACTAGTAATGCATTCATGCCCCACTGGCTACTACAACTCAGTCCCCATAATAACGTGGCCTCAGTTAAGGCTATCTCTTTTTTTTTGGCTTTATAGTTTAGTTCATTTCCCTGGTCATCTTTGCCATGGTTAGTTGTTTTTTTTTTTACAGTATCAAAAGAGTGAAACACTTTCAATTCATTTTAATTACTGTAGTTTGGTTATCCATGGTAGTCAGTAGACCTCAGACAGCCAAGAAAATATAGCTTGGTAAGTTTATAGGGATTTTATCTACTATATATAGAAACCTTTGTTTCATATTAGTAGCAAGAAGCAGAATGTGGTGGCTGTTAGTGAGAATTAGTTTATGACTATTACAGGATTCACTTAGAATACTCATATATTTAATAACATTTAATATTTGTCCTAAAAACAAATTTTGTGAGGTCAGTACTCAAAGCTGGCACCCTGAGATCATAAAATGAAAAAATGTTTTTTTTTCCTTGTACCGTCCCAATATTGAGACAAGCATCCATACCCTCAAACCTATATACAGACTTGGTGAAGAGGAAAAAAGAAAAACATGCACCGCTTACCTTCTCACTTTTAAATCTTACTGCCATTACAAGAAACTGGTCACCGTCTAGTGTCAATTTTCTGGGTGTGAGTCAACTGGCTGCCAACAAACAGTACATATCTTACTATTACACCATAGATGCTATTGCTGATTATTCAAAATCTGATAGTATTTGATGATGGGTATTTCACTATTTTTCATTCAGTAAATACTTGACTAAATCCACTTCTCTTGTAGATATTTTTCTTCTCATATACACCTTAAATCCATATCAATTCTGTACTATTGGTTTGAATCATTCTATGTATATGTGTGAGAGTTTATGATACATACTACCCTTATACTGTGCTATATTGCTTTAAACCACTGTATGTTTAAATATCTGTATTGTCTATCAATATACATGTATGTAAATCAATTACATGGGACATGGGTGCCAGTCCAGGGGTCCAGGGGTCCAGGGGTCTCCCATCCAGATATCTAGGTTGTGTTTGAATAGGGTCAGTGACGAGTGTGATGCCCATGCCCTGGCCCAGCAATGAAGGAGCCTCAGTCCTCACCACTAACACCAGAGAGGGCATCTCATATATGAGGAAAGCATAACAAATACACACAGTAAAGTCCAATGTCCCTTAAGAGCACACAGAGATCAAAGTCAGTCCAGGGCTTGTCACTCCCTTGCTCTCTAGGTCCCTAATAAGACTCCCTACTGGCACAGCTATAGGGTCCAGATCTCAGCTTAGTGGGCAAGCTAAAACCTCTAGCACCCTATCTGTCTAACCTGTGCTTCATGTCCCTGCCCAAGTAGCCGACAAACACACACACATGCACTTTGAGAAGAGTTTATACAACCACACAGACACTCCTGGGGAAGGCTGGCACAGTTTCTCCAGCCATGCCCCTTTCCCAGACTATACGGTAGTACCCTGCCACCACCCACTAATAATTATCAGCTACTCAAAGGCCCTTAAAAGGGTGTCCAATTATTACTGTGCAATATTATTATCCAATTGGTAGTTGTGACTAAACAGTCAAGGTTTATTAGAGTGACTTAGTACAGGATCAATATAAGCATGCAATATACTCTTAGAGCTTAACTTATCTCTACACAAAACAGCCACAGTTAAAAGGGTTTAAAAATATTTAATAATAAGTAATTAAAAACACAAGACAATGCTTTTTACTACACAATGCTAGTCAAGAGTACAGAGATCACACAAAAATACTTAAAATATTTCAGTACTGCAGTTTTGACATCACAGAAAAACATGTAGTCTAATCTTTCTAGTTTCTAGCTATTTCTAAAAGAAAACACAAGTCTAAGATAACTTACATATGAGCAAGACAGTGCTGTGAGTTGGATGATCAAGATAAAAATACTTAATGCCTTCTGATTCTCTCTGTTTAAATTGCTATTGCAGTCCTGATTTCCATTACATCATTTTTTTACACTTTCCTGGTGTTCCTAGGCTGACAGAAACTGCATTTACATTCGTTTATACCTAGGCAGAAACCAGAGCAATAAAGGATATTCCACATGTAAATTCTGGTCATCAACTTTAGCCTTAAATCAATAGGCAGAAAGCCTTCATCTAGCCCGGCCGGAGCTGAATTGTAAACATCAAAGACAGTCATGAAATAATTTCAAAGGACAGACAAGAAATGCTTGACTTAGCTTTCTTTACAGCAGAGGACAATGTTGCTACATAGTTTTGAGTTCAACATTTCACAGCATATTCTTTAATTTAAGAAAACAAGCCTGTATTTCAACATTTATATTTACAAATGACAAATTTATGTACCAAATTCTATTTGACTACGCTGGCAGCCTACACCCATCTCTACCAGTCTTCACAAGGAGCTCTGTTTTACATGAATGAGAAGTCTATTCCAGAGAAGCAGCAGTCTCTGGGAGATATATCTTATTCTGGAGCATGTTCTTTAATGTCACAAGCTAGGGTGAGGTCCCTAGAGTGAGTGACTCTTGTGCCATTTGACTTGCTGATGTGCAGCATTTCCTTTAGGGCAGGGTTGGAGATTTCCCTATAGGCCAGGCACAAGTCACCTCTCAGCAGCCTATAAGATACAGAGTAAAGTGACAGGGCTTTCAGCCTGTCCATGTAGGTCACAGTTTGGAATCACTGAATTTTCTTAGAGAGAAACCCCCTGAGGTCACTCCAGCTGCTGCAGGTGTCTGGTGAGGTACATCCAAAAGGGTGCATTATACTCTGTCTGATGCAGGTCAAGTACAGTGGAGTTATAACTTCTCTTGACCTGGATGTTATGCCCTTGCTTATGAGGCTTTCCTTACCACTGTGGAAACTTAGTGGTCGTCAAAGTTCAGATTGCTATCAACCTGTGTTCTCAAGTCTTGCACCACTGGATTGGAACTCGGTGGATGGGGGGGTGGCTGCTGTCAGTAATGCAATTTGTAGAAAATTTTGTTTTGCCAAAGGGAATAATAATGCATTTTTTGTATTTAGTTTTAGACCATGGCTTTGGCATCAATCATTTGTTTGTGTTAGCCCTTTTTGCGATATGTTGACATGACTGGGTACTCAGTGGTTGCTCTCAGTTTGCAATCATCAGTGAACTTCGTGAGCCAAAGGCTGTCTACTTTGGCCTAGATTTCTGAGGAATAGATGCCAAACAGTAAGGGGACCAGCAAAGACTCCTGTATTACTCCACTGGTGATGGTCTGCTAGTGGAGGTGGATCTGACAGAGTGTGTTCTATTTGTGAGCCAATTGGCTACCCATCTAGTAATGTAAGGTTTAACTGTTATCCAGGAGAGTTTTTCAGTGATTCCAGAGTGGGGAATTGTGTCAAAAGCCCTGGCAAGGTTGAAATAGGTGGCTGCACTGTCTTACCATCATATATGGCTTTGGTATCATTCTCAAAGAAGTCCACTAGGTTTAAGCATGATCTACACTTAACGAAGCCAAACTGGGTTGAGTCCAGCATTAAGAGGTCACCTATGTCCTTGTAAATGAGGCTGGTTAGACTTATTTATCTGTAGTTCCCAGGGTCAGTTGATGCTCCCCTTTGTGGAAGAGGATTACTGTTGCTGTTCTCCATTCGGCTGGAACATTTCCAGTTCTCAAAGTATGATTAAAGGGAATTCTAAGTGGTTCTGCTATGTCTTGTTTTAGATTGTAAACAACCTGGGATATTATCTGGTCCCATTGAGGCCATGTTTCTGGCCTTGGAAAGTGCAGAGATGACCTGTTCTCTAGAGATAGTAGGCAGAGTGCATGTGTCAGGTATGCTTTGGGATATGGTAGTTGGGGATGGGGAATGAAGTTTGCACTGAATCTGTCAGCTATCAGGTTGGTGATATCTTCTGGTGTTGTGTGAGTGATCCCATCTGCAACCAGCTGAGCATTCCCTTTTAGACTTCAGGCATAGCTGAAGAATGATTATCGTTGGCTAGGGATCCGATTTTAGTTTCGTAATTTGCTTTAGAAGTCTTTACAAGATTTCTGATCTTCTTGTTTAGGCATAGGAGGTAACTCTTCCTCTGCAGAGTGAAAACCCTCTTGCTTTTGGACAACGGTTTCTACCTCTTGTTATATAATCTCTTTATACCTGAAGTCCATCATGGTAGCTTGCTTTTATGGGAAAACCTGGTTTTGATCCGGTCAGGTACAGCAGAGTTTATGCAATGGCTTAAGTGTTTGTACAGGGCATTTGCATACACTTCTACATAGTGATCATGGATTTCTGCAATTGTGGATGATATGAAGCTTTTTATACCATTGTTTAGTAGGCTGCAGTTAGCTTTGGTAAAATTTTTTATACTGTTGTTCCTGTGAGGGTGTCAGTTCTAGTAGATACTTCAAATAAGTCTGATATGTGGTCTGACTTAACCAGGGAGGGCATCATACTTGGGGAAGTACAGTGACCCCCACCCCATGTTGGTGAGGACTATGTCCAGAACATTAGAGCCCCAAGTGGGAGTGCAGGCTATCTGTTTTAGAGCATTTGTGTTACCAAAGTCCAGGAACCTCTGGGTTAGTATGTTTTTGTTTGTGCATGTCCCCCAGTCTATGGAAGGGTAGTTGAAATCTTTACTTGACTAAGGTGTTGGGCTGTATGGCAAGGGATTCCAGTAAATCAAGGTAGGCAGTGTGCTTATCCTGGTTCATGGTGGGGGATTTATTGCTAGCAATGATGTGGTATGGTACATTCCCAATAACTAATTGGACATAGAGTAGTTTGAGAGATTCATGCTGTTTAACTAGTCTGAAAGTGCATTTGGTTTTAAAGGAGATGGATACACCTCCACCTTTTGTTCCTTCACACTCATTTTGAGGTCTGAACATGTTCATAGGTTCATAGGTTCATAGGTTCATACTAGGCTATCTGCCCTAGGGCATTTATAAGCCTAGCCAGAGTGTGTTTGGCTTTTGCCACCCATTTTAAATTAATTTTGCTATGCCCTTTTTCAAGGTTAGTATACTGTGCCTCTGTCTAACAGTGACACAGAAGTGATACCCAGGGTAAACCTATGATCTCCCATCCACTCATCAAGATTCCTCTTGAAGAGAGTCAATGAGGGACTCTGCCTAACCTGGAATGGGATTTTATTCCAGAGTGAAGGGAGCCTCTGGGTTATGAATCTGTCCCTCCAGCATGTCCTATTTTTTTCAGTGCTGAGGTTCAAGTCTCTCGAGCGCGTGGCTCGATGGGATTTGGATTTTCTGAGGTGCAGCATGTCCATTAATTCCGGGTGGGACATGGCTTTATACGTCAGGCACAGATCACCTCTGAGCAGGCGGTATGCCACTGAGTAGAGCTGGAGTTTCTTTAACTGGGCAGCATATGGCATCTGTTTGAGCCCTTTGATCCTCTTGGTGAGGTAGTTTTGAGGTCTTTCCAGTTGCTGCACGTGTCTGGTAAGGTACATCCCAAAAGGGGCATTGTACTCAATTATGGGCCTGATGAGGGATGAGTAAAGAGGCATGATGATCTCCCCTGATCTAGATGTGAATCCCTTCATGATTAGGTGGGCTATATAAAATGTTTTTCTAACCACTTTGGCCACGTGGTTGTCAAATGAGAGATTGCTATCAACTTGGGTCCCCAGGTCCCTAATTACTTCTTCTGTACTTAATGGATTACCACCTATGTGGTAATTTGTGGGCACTTTGCTTTTGCCAAAGGGGATGACTTTACACTTTTTGGCATTTAGCTTGAGGCCATGGCTCTGGCACCAGTTGTCTGTTTCTATGAGGCACTTTTGGAGGATGCTTGTGTCGGCTGGAGAGTTGATTATGGCACCCAGTTTGCAGTCATCTGCGAACTTGGTCAGCCACAGTCCTTCTATGTTGGCCTGTACCTCCGAGAAATATATACCGAACAAGAGAGGTCCCAGGACTGAGCCTTGTGGGACGCCACTCTTAACTGGTTTGGAGTCTGACATGGCTCCAGCAATTCTAACCATGTGGGTTCTGTCCTTGAGCCAGTTTGCAACCCATCTAGTGACATAGGGGTTTATATTTAAGCTGGTGAGCTTATCTATAATGCCCGAGTGGGGTATTGTATCGAAGGCTTTTGCGAGGTCCAGGTAGGCTGTGTGGACCACCTTCCCCTCGTCAATGGCCTTGGTGACTGTTTCAAAGAAATCAACCAGGTTTAAGAGGCAGGATCTGCTCTTAACAAAGCTGAACTGGGTAGGATCCAGTGTCTGTAGGTCCCCAATATCTTTATTTATGAGGTCCATGATGATCCTTTCCATAGCTTTGCAGACCAAGCTAGTCAGGCTTATGGGGCGATAGTTTCCAGGATCCGTTGAGGCACCACCTTTGTGGAGAGGGACCACTGTTGCTGTACGCCACTCTTTGGGTACATATCCTGTAGTAAGGCTGAGATTGAACAGTAGTTTTATGTTTGGGTTTAGCTCTTCTTGGAGTTCATGTAGGATGCAGCCCAGGACACCGTCTGGTCCCATTGATGCTGTGTTTTTTGCTTTGGAGAGGGCGGCTCTTACCTGAGCATCTGAGATGTCAGGGGGGGCAGCACTCTGCTGGGATAGATATTTGCCCTTTTGGTGGGGAAGGGTGGGGGGGAGTTTGTGCTAAACCTGTCAGCTAGCATGTTGGCAATGTCTGTGGGTTTGGTGTATTTTTTGTCATTTTGGACTAATTCTGAGCATATCTGGTAATTCCCACCCAGGTTACTAACATAACTAAAGAAAGCCTTGTGATTATCCTTAGTGTCCTGTGCAATTTTTCTCTCGAAGCTGGCCTTAGATTATTTTATGAGTGCCCGTAGTTTTTTGCTAATACTGATCAGAGATGCCTTCCCTTTTTGGGATTTTGCTCTATCATGTAGTAGCTTCCTCCTTCTATTGTATAGTTTGTTTATGGCTGGGGTTCACCAGACAGGATGTCTGTCTTTGGAGGATTGGGTCTTGGTTTTATTTGGGATTGCATGATCCATGCATTCCTGAAGGTGTTCATAGAATGCGTTTATAAAGGATTCTGCTTTCTGGGCCGTATTTTCCACAGGCCTGGGGGCTTTGAAGGATTCCACCTCAGTTTTGAGGAGTGTGAAATTTGCTTTAGAAAAGTTTTTCACTGTGGTTTTCTGGGCAGGGAGTGGGGTCGGGATGTGAATATCCAGTGAGATTAGTTTATGATCTGATCTTACCAGTGAGGGATACACTTCTGGTCTGGAGCATAAAGTCCCCATGTTGGTGATGATCAGGTCCAGTATGTTTTCCCCTCTTGTGGGAGTGGTAACAAGTTGTTCCATAGCATTTGAGTTTATAAATTCTATTCGATTCGAACATCTATACGCTATATCTAAACAAAACTTGTCCAACGCTTTAGCTAAACATGTTAAAGAAAACAACTCACACAGTTTTCTATTTAGTGTAGTGGAGAAAGTCCAAAAAAATCCTAGAGGGGGAGCATGGCACTTAAAGTTGCAAGAACATGAACTTCTTTGGCAACTAAAAACAAACGCTTATACTTTCCCAGGAATCAATGATAGATGAAATTACTTTTTTATAAAATACAAGTTTACATTCGCATTTTATTTTTATTACAATTATGTGCGCAATACATACA
This sequence comes from Protopterus annectens, assembly GCF_019279795.1. Classification (NCBI taxonomy): domain Eukaryota; kingdom Metazoa; phylum Chordata; order Ceratodontiformes; family Protopteridae; genus Protopterus; species Protopterus annectens. Next base: position 567,702,670 of record NC_056737.1, read on the forward strand.
CACTATTTTTATAAATGTATTAGAGTATACCAACACACATACATACACATTTTTTGTTTTATGTTGTATTAACAATGTATAAATATTTTAGATTTACAACATTTATTGTATACTTGCTTTAAGGATACACACAAATATATATATACATTTATTTGAAACATTATTCATTATTGCAGAAATAATTATAATAGATACCATATATCTTTAATTAGGTTTCAAATGTATATGTTATTATTTTGTGTGATTACTTGTTGTTTTTTATATTGTATATTGTTATAGTAAAAGTTAGTAGTTGGTTGGGTCAGCAGTATAAATGTGGACTAGGTTTTTAAGAACTATAATTGACTTTTGTCAACCCCCTTTTTTAAGTAATTCTTTTTAACAAATTGAATAATGACCTGTGAAATGGGTCAGCTGGGTTGTTCAAAGGCTTATATAAAGTGTCTTGTTATACTTGTTTAATTGTCTGAAGAAGTGCTTACACCTTTGTGCATGAAAGCGCTTACAAGTAAAAGGATATATTTTTTCTTACCTCGACTGGCGTGATTTGTAACCTCCGTTTTTCATATATACTTTTTATAACCTGGTAGTGCTGGGGTGCTCTCGGGAGCCTTGAACCAGGTTTCTGTTACTGTACAGATATCGATGTTCTCCATGTTAAGGAGAGTTTTGAGTGCGTGCATCTTGAGGTTTAGACTTCTGGCGTTGAGTAGCATTACTCTTAGTTTCTTATCCCTTGTGATACCTATGGAGGTGGGTTTGTCTTTTGAGCCTTGCCTAAAAATGGCACTATGGGGGAAGCAAGAGCCTTTGCCAATATCCGAAAGCCCAGGGGTGACAGGTGCAAGCTGTCCCTAGCGAAGCATGGTGGCTTGTCGAGCATGTCATCCCAGGCTGACAGGCATTGGATCCCCTTTGAATGACACCAATACTTAAGCCAATTGTTGAAATTGATCATCTTGTCTTCATATTGTGGCATCATTCTTGGTGAGGGTAAGAAGCTACTCAAGGTCAGGGTCATACCGGCCTGGGCTACATGCTCAGAGAGCTCTTTTATGTCTCTTTTCATGTAGTCCAGGGAGGTACATCTCAGGTCATTCACACCAGCATGGATAATGACTGAGTCATATTTGTACTTGCCTTGGAGTGACCTGAGTGCTTGTGTTATGTGGCGGATCCTAGTGCCTGACAGGCAGCTCACTGTGACCTTCTCCTTGTTCAGCCTGGTGAGTGGGACGTCAGTGTTGTTTAGCCTTAAGGGCTGTGACTGTTCGGCACACTGGCTTTGTGAGCTATGTGTTGCACGTGTTTGCACGTGTGGAAGGCATCATAGCCTTGTATAGCCGGTGAGATCTCAGTGGCCTTGAACCATGTCTCAGTAACTGCACAGATGTCAGCATCTTCTAAGGTGAGGAGTGCTTCCAGGGAGTGCAGTTTCATTTTTAAACTCCTGCCATTAAGTAACATAACCCTGAGTTTGTCTTTATTAGATTTTATTACATTGGAAAATGTGTTGTTTTGACATTACCTAAAAAAAGGTAGTATGGTAGAGGCAAGGGCCTTTTAAAGTATCCAAAAGCCTAGGGGAGACAGATGGAGACCATACTTCTCAAACATACCAAATTTCTTCGAATTTACCAGTTTTGAGGGCAAAATAATGGGGTGCCATGAATTCCACTTCAATTCCTGATTTCTTTTTTTATTTTATTTACAAATTCAGCTGACATCATCATGTCATCTCCAGCATATCCTGCAGAGATCAATGTGCAGGGGCGTACATCATCGACGGTAATCTGTACACTATTCCTGTAATTTAAATTTAACAAATGTAAATAAATTAAATATATGTGTATATATATATATATATATATATATATATATATATATATATATATATATATATATATATATATATACATATTTTTTATGAGTGCTTTAATTTCAATGGTTAAACTGGTCAATAACTCCATCCAGGCTGGTGCCGCATGGTACGCAAATGTGGATCTCTAACTTTAAGAAATTAAACATACAACAGAAAAAAATGCTGCCCAATGACTGGAGGGTGTGCTCTTGTTATCTTCCCATTAGCAAACCCAAAGACTGGCTGTCTGTAAGTCTATGATCTATGAAGTCTTGCTTTCAAAGTTATTTGTGAAAACTGATTCACCATTGCGGCTCAAATCCCTACCATAGATTTTTGACAGTTAAATGTACGTAATACACACACACACATTTTATATATACATATATATATATATATATATATATATATATATATATGTATATATATATATATATATATATATATATATATATATATATATATATATATATATATATATTTATACACATACATATATTATATAGTTTTGCTCTAAACTAAAGCAACCCTACATTGTTTTAATGTGCAACTGAGCCCATCGGTTTATGTTTGATCTGATAAGCCAACTCCCTCCTGTGTCCCTTTGTAGATTAACTGTTGTGCTATGTTGGAGGAATTGAGCTCACACTCTGGAAGAAGATGGGTTTCCTGTTGTGTGATGATAAATATGGTGAGCCTGGCTCAATGCCTGTTAGATTATCAAGAAAAAGAAACATGGGATAAAACAGCTCAGTGGGAGAGGGGACCTGAAACTGTGATTTCTCTTAGCCAGAGGCAGAGTGATTCCATTATGGAGATTAAGGCTGCAGCAGAGAATATGCCTGTTCCTGCAGAGGTAAGACATAGTGTAGACTTCTGAAGTTATCATTACTGAACATTATGGATAGGTACACTCTATGTATACTACTAGCAAAACTCAGTGGCATGAACTTAAAGAGTTGCAGTGACAGTGATAGACTGGAGTGTCCAGGAGGCTCCCAATTTCACAACTTCCTGGGGGCCCCAAAATGCTTACACCAGCCTTGAGGGTCACAGCTGCTAGTAATCAGGTAGTGTATTCTTACAGACTGTGCTTCCTGCATACATTAGCTGTTCAATGAACCTGTCATCAGGCAATCTCCTATAGCTTATGCAGAAGGCAGAATGAAGTACGAAGGAGGATTTCTATATCCCGCATACGACACTCATCTGACAGACAATATACTTCATTTTCATTGCAGTTTGGTGAAGTAAAAGTGGCAAAAACACAAGGCTTTAAATCAAAACTGAGTATAAGTAAAAGTGTTTGTCCTCCACTATTGTTAGTGTTATCTTAATGACAGACAATTTCTGAGTGAATTCCCAGCAGTGGTACTCCATAAAGAAAAATAGACAGTATGCTACCATAAGCGACTACTTTTGATAGCTATAACATCCACCTTCATCATAATGGCTAAAGCCATTGTGGTTAATTTCCGAAATTGTGTTTGTGTGTGTGTGCGTGTGTGTGTGTGTGTGTGTGTGTGTGTGTGTGTGTGTGTGTGTGTGTGTGTGTGTGTGTGTGTGTGTGTGTGTGTGTCTGTGTGTGTTGGGGGGCAGTTAGTTTATTATTTCTTAGGGATGCAATTCTTAACATCATATACTCTGAAAACAGATTAAGTCTTGCGAACATCAGAAGTTGTAAATAACTTTCAATTGCCTGTTTTACATTACTTTATGGTAAGAATACTTGCAAAGATGTTGAGCACTAGGAATGTATATCTCGACCCTTTTAATGCCAGCAATGCTTTCTTTCTTTTTTTTTTCTTTATTTACTGTTATGTTGATGATTTATGTTTCTTAACCTGTGGCATGAGCTAGTCCCCCCATTGGTGTAAACCTTAGCTCTAGATGACTGTCACTACTGAAGTGACACCCCAACCCCATGTGCAAAAAAAGGGGGAAAAGGTGTTGTGGATGAATTCATTTATATTTTTAACACTGATCGGCAGCTTAGTTTGCTGTTTACTGACAGCATTTGTCAAGATTACTGGAGTTTTGCTTTTTTTTCTTTCTGTCTCTGTTGTGTCTATAATGTGACTTAGTCTGATCACAGAAATGGACAGTATCTAATGATTATTACAGAGTTCTCATGTCGCTCAAAGGGTTTATTTTTTACAGTGACTCTGTGCTGCATTCTACGTGATCTACAACTACATCTCAAACTGTATATACTGCAATGGTTGCTTTCTACTAACACTAAATACAGACTGTAATAATCTCTACCAAGCCTCTTCATGCCACCACTACAGCCCTCTTAGACTGAAATTCATCCAATGGCCAATGGTTGACTGGACTCAAAGAGGGAAATGCTGATACAGTTCATCATTTACCTAGCTTGCATCAGCAAATCAACACAATAGCCTAAATCAATGTGGCTTCATTTTGAGATACCACACACCCCACTACATCACTGAAAGACCCCAAGTTGGGAAATGATATAGAGACATACCTGTGGCATCCAAAGAGATTTGCAACACAAGAGAACTTCTCCCAAGATTTATAAACCAGGATGCTGTCCTTACCCTTCTCTGGAGATGCTTCAAAAGCATATATGGACATGGGGAGTGATAATCATACCTCTCTACTGTCCAGATTTTCACAGAATGTCCAGATATTTGCCTCATATTTTTGGTCTGTTCCTCATAAAATTTGTGATTTTCTGGATTTTTGCATCAAATCAGTGAAGCTTGGATTCACTAAATAATGACAGACATTTGAGTTTCAGTAGCAACTTTCTAAGTATATAAGAGCAATATTTAAAATTTGTCAGTATTTTGGGGCTTTGTCCACCCATTATTTTTGGCTGTGTCCAGATTCTTTGTGCTAAGAGGTTGAGAGGTATGCTCTGCTCTTTCTCTTTGTGTGTCTTTCTGTTTTAAAGTTTGATTATAAACTCAGGTGTTTTGTTCAACAAATATCAGATTGTTCTTGTAGTGCATAAATTAGAGTGGTACTAGTCTTAAAGAGGTTAATGGCATGTACAAAGAGGTCAGTACATCTGCCTTCATGCATACATTGTGATAAATATACTATATTGAGAGATGGGGAAAAATATTTAGTAAACAAGACAGGGCAGGCTTTTGTGGTGATTGCTATTTCCTTCCACCATTGGGATTAGAAGGTTTTTTTAACCCTGCATGACTTTATCTTTCTTAACTAAGAACATGGAAGACAGCTGCACCATAGGAAATTGAGGGGGAATTTAATAAAGCCTACATGGACTTATTTGCTGTGCAGGCATAGTGACACAGTGCTTGCACGGAAGTAAGCAGATGTGCGATCCAATAAATGGAGCTGAGGGGCATGCACGAGCGTGCATGTACGGAAATGTCTGTGTCATGCAAATTACCTCATAAGCAGGTGAAATGCATGCAAATGAGGCAGGTAGAGTGATACAGCAAGCAGCTAGGCAGTCGTGCAGACTCTGTGTTGGTGTCCATAATGTAAATGGAAAAATTCCGTGTACAGGATGTAAAAATGGCACCAGGGATTGTAAAAGTGCACTGACAATGGCAGAACTAGCATAGGGGACACAGTTATGTGCAAAACTAACCACTGTTTGTCCAAAACCGTATGGAAAAATAATGTAAAATATATTTTTTAATACCCAGGGTATGTTTGCGTGGTGTGAAATGATGCGCAAACATGCCATTATGGGAAAAAATATTATGAAAACCAGTATTTGTGAGTATGTAACAGTAATGCATTACAGGACCCTGTGTGGAGTATATACAATGTAGGACTGCTATGGTTACTAATGAGGCAGGGCCTGAAACTGTGTAGTTACAAGGTACTGTGCACGGATCTGTATACAAGTGAGATGGGGTTACTGAATAGCACACATGGGTGTCTGTGTCCGCAGATCCCGTCCGTGTTGGGACAGAACTGTGCTGGTGTCCACAGAAGATGTAGCTGACATCAAAAGGGGGTGTGTCTGCAAACCTTTAAGCTCATCGAAGCTCAGTGGCTCCTGTCTGCACAGCCCACAGAGTTCTGCTGAGTGGGGAGGGGGTGTCCAGTGACTGCTAAGCTTTCTTTACATTCGGGGTGCATGTTTCAGCGGGTTTGAGCATGTTTGCATGGTGTGCAGCCCTGCTGAGTGTGACCCTCCATGGGGGTGTGTCTACTGACTGTTAAGCTTTGTTTATCTTTGTGGTGTGGGTTTACATGGCACTCCACAGTGCTCACCAAGGAAGGCTGTCAAAAAAAAAATTGGCTGAGAAAGCCAATGAGATATTAATTACTGGCAAGCCCTGTTTGACTTAAACTAGGGCCATTAAACCCCTTAATGATGTACTTGGAAGGTAGAATGAATCATAGCTAGCCAATCACACAGGCTACACCTACAGCAGAGCACTATAAAGTATGCATACACTCTGCAATCTGATTTCTCCCATACTCTGCACCATTACAGTACTGACTTGGGAATTTTAACCTAGAAAATGCTGCAGTCTGCTGCAGGTCTACTACATATGTATGTGCTAGATGCTGAGGTCAATGCAGCTGCTGCTGATGCTGACCATAGACCTAGACTAAGAAGGAGAAGAGTGTTCAGTTCCAGGCTAACCTACCAGGAGCTACATGAGCTGGAGATTGTAGAGCACTACAGGGTGGACAGGAACATACTACAACAACTCAGTGAGTTCTGCCACCCTCAACTCAGACCCAGAGCCAACAGAGGGGAACCTATCTCAGTGGAAACAAAGGTATGTATAGCCCTTAGGATACCTGTACAGGTACTTTCCAAAGACCAACTGGGGACATGATGGGGGTCTGATAGGCATCTGTTTCCAGGATACTCCACCAGCTCCTGGATGCCATGCTACCACATGCCAGTGAGCACATTTATTCTCCCCACACCCCTGAAGAGAAGGCCAGCAGTATAAGATTCTTCTACCTTGTAGAACACTACCCTGAAGTACTGGGTGCCATAGATTGCATGCATGTACACATCAAGGCACCACCCAGTGAAGAGGGTAGAATCTACGTCACCCTTAATGGGTATCACTCTATAAACTGTCAGGTCATGTGCAATGCCCAAAGCATTATCATGAATGTGTGCACTGGCAGCCCTGGCAGTTATCACGACTCCCATATCTGGCACACATTGCAGCTGTACCAGATCTTTGCTAGGGGGGCTTACTTGGGGATGCTGGCTACGCACTGGAACCATGGATGATGAAACCCATCATAAATGCACACACACCCACCAAAAAATGCCATAATGAAGCACACGCACAAACCAGGAACATCATAGAGCATGTGTTTGGGTTGGTGAAGTCATGGTTCTGGTGCCCTGATATATCTGGTGGAGTCTTGCAGTACTCTCCAGCCATATCTGCACAGATGGTCACAGTATGTGCCATTCTACACAACATGATCCTGTGGAAACAGCTTTAGCAGGATTAGCAAAGGGAAGGGATACACAACCCCCCACCAGTGCCTAGGTCATCACAGCTACACCCATAGGGGAACTCAGAGGAGGAACCCCCTGAGGCTGTCCCTGTAGGCAGATGTAGGCATGTCCAGTATGCCCTGGCCTTGGCTAAGCGACAATGTGTAGCACATGCACTGACACCCTAGGGCCCTAGGGACTGATACCATACTCCAACTCACATACATATCAGTAACAATTATGCCAGCCAGGCCACACAACCTGTACCTCACCATGCATTGGCTGTGAACTTCATGCATCAGACAGAGTCAGCCCTGAACCACAGGTCTATCTACTGTTGCATTCACAAGGTAAGTCACTCTGGTAGCATATGTATGGACCTGCCGCATGTATGCAAGGAAATATAGTGAGCTATATATAGTATGCTACTGGGCGTCTTGCAGAGATCTATAGTGGGGTACTGGCCTAGCTGTACAGATTTAACAGCTACTTGGGACAACAGGTACTCTTTTCACTGGTATGTGCCCAGTAATAGCCACTAGGCCACATGGCTGGAAACTCCATGACAGTAGTCCAGTGAAATGCCAAACTGTGGGGTCACAGGACAGGCGCACAACTGTCTATGCTAGCAGAGCATAGGTTGATTGTCCCTACCCCAAACACATCAGTGCTTCCATGCAGCTGTAACAGTACGTCTGCAATGATATACCAGCAGACAAGACAATTCCTCTATCTTGTTGATAGTGTGAGGGAGGAAACCTCTCTGGTGGCTGGTGTGGCTCAGTGGGCCAGAGACAGTAGCATGTGTGATGGTGCTAATAGTTTAAATCTGGCAGCATCCAACATCTTTTGCATGTGAGGTATTCATATGGTGGTAGTGCCACAGACTGTCATAACCCCTCAATCTGTTACTGCAAGAAAGCTAGACAAAGACAGGGTGAATGAGGGCACAAAGGGCCATACCTATAAACAGAAATTATGAACACTCTGAGTAACCTAACAGATGGCTAGCATAAGAACAGGCTGCACAGGACAGATGAGCTGCAGAATGTAAAGGCCATCTGTGAAATGTGTCAGTAGGTACAAGTCAGTGACTGATGTACAGTATAGGACCAGGAAACCACAAATGTGTGAGGAACACAGCAGACATATAAGGTGAAATGATGGACATTCTGGAAACACATGTACTGTAGAGGTATGCAGACTGTCACCCTGTGTGTGGTGTTTCACCATGTACCCCAATCACATCATACCTCTCAACCTCTTGCAGCAGGAAATCTGTCCACATAAAGTGAATAAAAGTGGGAGCAAGTTTCATGACTTGGGACAGATGTTAAATATTTGTTCCTACAAATGTAGAATGTCGATTGAATAGCAGGTTCTGCATTAACATGACTCTCCTGCTGTGCATGGAGTCTGAAACTCAAATTTCTGTCATTATTTATGTACTTCAGTCTTCGCTGATTTGCCACTAATTTGCCAGAAAATAACAATGTCATGTGAAATCGGCCAAAAATATGCAGCAAGATTCTGGACAGTCTGTGAAGCTCTCTACAGTTCTAAAGTTTGAGTCACATATTAAGGTAAGCAAACAGCTGGGGAATGCTTTGGACAATATCAGGCAACTGCAAAGCTGTGGTAACAGGTGCAGCAGGCAATGGCCTGCAGCACACAATAATTGCAGAGTGGAGTACTGGTATCTCTGGCCTGGAGTCACCTTGTAAGTACTGACAATCACACTGGGCATGCTCTTACACTTAGCTAACTTGAGCAAAGTCTGTTGCCTCTACTACCCAAAGACCTGCTATGTGGAAATACTGTATGTCTGTACATACATACATACATACATACAGCTGCATATACATATCTGTCTCTCCTTATCCCCCATTATGCTTGTTTAGTGTCTCTATCAATATATGGCATATATATATATATATATATATATATATATATATATATATATATATATATATATATATATATATATATGTGTGTGTGTGTGTATATATATATATATATAATAAGATGTATATATAGCTATATAAAGTACAGTGGTACAGATACTCACCACATACTTCTACATAACATGTTTAAATTATTCACATGCACAACTACATTTAAGGAGATAACCCTGTAATACACATTGATATAGATATGGGCGGGTATGTACAAATGTTCCCACATACCCCTGAATGCTGGAGTTATCTGCACATACACATCACAATGGCTGACGATGGCACCAGACCAATGCCACAACAGTACATAATCCACTCAACCACAGACCCCTGAACCTGTGAACTGTCACCCTGCAGACAGACATAGGTACACAGGTGATATAATGTACAATGGGTGCAACACATTCCTTGGACAGGCCATACTGTCCTTGGCCACATGTCTGCCTATCAAACTGCAACTAGCCACTTATGGCCAGACTGGTAAGTGCACATACATAGCAGGGATATTACCAGGTATCCCATCCCTAGGACACTACATACAATGACAGTACCAAGCAGTATCACTCTGCAGGCCACACATGCTGTCTAACACAAGGCCACTTTACGTACTCCACAAGTACTCTACCTGCATCAACATATACAACAGACATAACCTGTGGTGCTTGGTATAGGTACTGTGAGCTATAGTGTGCAATACTAGATAGGTAGAAGTTCTAATCTTTCATCTTCCAGCTGTGTGTGTGTGTGTGTGTGTGTGTGTGTGTGTGTGTGTGTATCAATATATCCCTCTCACAGCGGTATAGACATGCCCATATGGGCTGTTGCTGTGCAAATGGTATGCATTTTATGGCCCTGTGACTGTCTGCTGGCCTGTAAATTCCCTCCTCTACAAGCCCTGCTGATGTCATCCACCTTAAGAGCACTGACTGACAGTGTAATATCATATAAACAGCATGGTGCATGCAATAAGTATTGCGAACTGTAGTGAGTAATACTAGGTAGGTAGAGGTTCTAATCTCACAGTATCCAACTTGTGTTTGTGTGGAAATATATCCCCATGCAGCACTTCAGACAAGCTCGTATGGTGTACCTCTGTGCAATGGTTATGCATTTTATGCCCACTGACTAGCTGCTGGCCTCAGCACTGGCCTCCATTACAAGGCATACTGATGTCATCCATGTTAAGACCACTGGCTGACAGTGTATTATTACACAAACAGCATGGTGCATGCAATAAGTACTCTGAGCTGGTGAGCTGTAGTGTGTAATACTGCATAGGTAGGGGTTTTAATCTCACAGCATCAAACTTGTGTGTGTGTGTGTGTGTGTGTGTGTGTGTGTGTGTGTGTGTGTGTGTGTGTGTGTGTGTGATTTTGTCCCCTTAAAGCACTAGGGATATGCCCATGTGGCCTAACACTGTCCATTGGTTACCTAGGCATCTGACACCCCGACACCACACCCTGTGTTTGTGATGATACATGTGCCATATCCATGCCATCCATGTGAGTATCTACATATATGTGTATGATGCACAGGGTAACTATATAACTTTACATGTGTTTGTGTAGTGCAGTAGTGTTATGCCATGGCAGTTGTTGTGAGCCATGACAGTTGCTGTATGCTGGCATGTGTCAGGACTACACATCAAACGTTGTGTATCTTTGTTGCCTGATGGTACACTGGCAGTAGTGTTACAGAATGAAAGGTGTGTCACATAGCTGTGTATGTTTTTGTCCTAGGAGTCTGAACAGTTCAACTATGGACACCTGGTGGCAATACAGCAGCACAGGATGGCAAGAAAGAACAGCAGAGATATGATGTCAGTAAGGTATGCCAGTATAAGTGCATGGCTCCCTAGGTGCATATGTATAGAACAGTGTGTCAGGGACAATGGGGCCAGTCAGTGTCATCATGCTTTCATACCTTGTGACACACTCTACTACCCTTGATACATCTCACCTGGGTATTCTGCACGTATAACTGTAGATGGAGGCAGACATCAATTATGCTTTTGTAGAGGAGGTCATTATAGGGCCAGTGGCCTAGGCTGTGCCAAACAGTTGACAGCATGCGTGTGACTCAGGAAGGGGTACTGGTTACATGGGCCATGAAGAGGTGCCATGTGTGTCTGTAGGTGACCTGCATGTGGCAGTGGTGTTGGAGTATGTGCATGTACACAGTCAATCCAGTGCTAGCCCTACACATGTGTATGGTGGACAGCTGTTGACCAGACATGGTAGAGTGGACAGTTCACCGGCCATGAACATGGAAACTGGCTTTTCCAGGAGTAGCATGGGCAGCACCATGCCCAAGGTCAGATGTGGTGCTACTACCTGACGATGACTGCTGTCTGCTGAGCCTGTGTCCCCCATGGGACTGCCCAGGACCACATGCCCATGGCCTGCTATGTCATGGTGTGGACAGCACACTTCCCTCTGTAACACTGGAAGTACTGCCACTATGGGAATGTGAGTGTGCATGGCCACATGGACTCCCAGCAGATGGTGCTGCTGGCCTACATCCATGTGTCTGATGCCCAAACCCAACCATATGTTCCAGTACAGACAATATGCTTTCAAAGACAGACACTGTCTCAGCCCACCATCTGTCCAATATATCAGTGAAATGTTTAATGGCATCATCAATGCAGTGGAGGCAGTCATGGATGTCAAACTGTGCTGCATCCATAACCATAAGCATATGTCTGGTGTTGCATTCAGCTCGTGCCTGTACCTTCATGACAGCCCAAAACATGCAGCGGGTGACCCACCATGTGACACCTGCAACAGGAGGTGGATGGGCAGCAGTCCTCCTTCAAGTACCCCTGTCAATCTGCCTGTGTGGGACCTCTCCAGCTCTCTGGCTATGGCCAATGTCTACACTCACTGATGCCATAATTCTTACACTCTTCTGTACTATGTTGCCAACCTCTGACTGTCCAATATCTGTGGCCTCTGGTGATTGGGTATGTGTGCATATACTGACTGTGTGAGGAGACAATGGGGACAGAAGAGGGATATCAACCTCTGGGACAGATTCAGCCACCAACAACCCCACCTGTACCTCACTATGGCCACCATCATCATCAGAGTCTGATGAGACACTGATTTTAGGTTGTGAGGCAGACAGACTCAACCCCCCTTTTCACCTGTGAGAAGCAAGACAAAAGTAGTACATTAACACCTGCACTATTATGTATGGTAATCCACACAGATTCATACAGATGAGAATCCACAACTACATTACATGTCCCACATATTCTCATCTCTGATCCCATGCACAACACACAACCCACAGCAGCAGCATACACAGACAACCCAGGCCCTCTATAACATGCACGTCACCTGCATCTGGATAACGTTGTCAGTACAGTACACCTATGCAATATGACAGTCTATATCACAGAACTGCACATAAAACCCAGTACACCTATCTTGACAATGATATACCAGCTGTAATAGCACTGCCTCAGGTATGTACCTTCTCCCTATTGTGCTGGAATGGGCATCTTGGAGTAATTGCCTCGTGTATAGCAGGCTGTATAGTTGTTCATAGCTATAAGTGCAAGCATGTTAATATGTTTACAAATACACACCTGTCATTCCCTAGGCTATGCACTGTAGTTAACTGTTCCGAAATGGAATATACAATTATTCTACACTGGCTAAGCACAGTTGTGCATAAGTCAAAATGGCAGCCCTTAACATTCATAGGGCATATATGATCTGTAAAACAACAGTATCACACTTACCAGGAAAAGGACTATGAACTCTAGCCACATCTGATGGTCCTATGAACAGGTGAGGGAGTGGTATTGTCAGCAACACCAAATGTTGCATTGTTACAAGGTAATATGTGTGTATATCCACATGTACAGTAGCTAATGTGATACTGGCTATATTGCTGACAGTCTGAGTATGTGTACACAACTCTGGGTAAAAGCCAAACTATCCCCCAATGCAGATATTCCTGACACTATATACTAGTCTGTGGAGTTTGCCACAATGACTGGTAATGTCTTATACTAGTGAACACAATAAGCTTACCATGAACTCTGGCCACACCTGATGGACCTATGAATAGGTGAGGGAGCAGTATTGTCAGCAACACCAATTGTTGCAGTGTAACAAGGTAATATGTGCATATATCTGCATTTACAGTAGCTAATGTGATGCTGGCTATATTGCTGACAGTCTGAGTATGTGTACACAACTCTTGGTAAAAGCCAAACTCTCCCCCAATGCAGATAGACCTGACACTATATACTGGTCTGTGGAGCCTGCCACAATGACTGGTAATGTCTTATACCAGTGAACACAGTAAGCTTACCAGGACGGTCCTATGATGTGATCACTGTGGCACCCACCTCCACGAAGTATGGCATGATGGTTGGCTGGGAGGTGTTGGCTGATCCTAAATTCACCAGGAATTCCTCTGTGGTTGAAAGTGTTTTTTCTATTGCAGGCCCTTCACTGGTGGCAGCACAATCCCTGGCAACAGCAACTACCCTTTGATGTCCAGCATTGACCATGTCTGTGGCCCAGTGTTGAACCAGCTTGTAGGTCCTATTCTGTTGGCCAGCATGATTAACAGTCCTCACAAGATCAGTCCCCAATGTTTCACACTGTTCATGATTGTGCCAACCCCTTGAAAGCAGGATGTGATGGTCGAATCTGAGGGTATCCAGTATAGCGTAATTTTCTGCAGATGAAAATGGAGGATGTGTCTGTTGCTACATCGTTCCTGCAAGACAACAAGAGGGGAACACATTACAGGACCAGATACATGAATATACACTATGTGCAGACCCTAAACACCCATAATGGCCTGCACTGTCCACTGCTCCCTCATACGTCATACCACACAGTTTGACAACACACTACATGTGTGATTATCACCAAGATAGTAGAAATACTAGGTAATGTCCCTGTGTGCTGTGACAGATACTGCTGTATGTCTCTACAGCCATCACTGTAGTGTACTGTGCTGTGACCCTATGGGCAAATCACCACTAATATGTGATACAGCCACTGTCAGACAAATAGCAGTGTGCTATTCCAACAACTATCTGGGGACAGTCCAGCAACACCAGTGTGCCACAATGACAGACAGCAATGCAAACCTGCTGTAGTATATGTTCCCTGTAGGCATCATACCTCTCAACTATCCAGATGTTTGCAGAATGTCACCATGTTTGCCTCATAGATGTGGTCCTTCTTGCACAAACTTGTGGATGTCTGACAAATGGCTGTCCACTGATTGATGGTTGCTGTTAGATAACTGATACAGAATCTAACTGTCACCTGTCAGACCCCTCAGACAACACTTATTCTACAGTAATATCTGTTACTCTAATCACAGTCTTACTTTGTATGGTGAATATGTATATTCTGTCACTGAGTTTGGGCCTTTGTTCCCCCATTAAATATGGCTTTGTCCTGATTTCTTACTGTAGGAGGTTGAGACGTGTGTTATGCATAGCTCTCAACCTGACAGGGATGAATGTCCATGAAACAGGGACTTAGCCAGAGGACATCAGGGACATTCAGGAACACTTTTACAATGTTAGTACTATTTATGTGTGACATTGACAGACTGAGAGGAGGTGAATTACAGTACATTGTTTGATGTTACAGGAGTGTACACCCTTACTTAGTGTCATTATGTTTTACATGTAATCCACTATCTTTAGTACAACAGCCGACTGTTGTAGGAGAGATGGACAGGGATGCAGCAGAGATGTGATTCAAAGCAGGGACAATTGAGAGGCATGCCAGTAGGTGTTGGACAGCAGAGACTGACATGTCATTATCATAGATGTAATAGAGTCTACTGTTGTAATCCCTATTTCCCATACCTCCATCCTACCATCTGCATCCTGATTTATGGAGAAATGTAGAACATACCTGGTAGAGTGATGTATTCCTTATTTTAAAGCATTCCGCTGCAAATGCTTTGCACATAGTCTGTGTGAGTAAAACCACATACAGACGTATTCCCCATAAGTGGTGCCTTGCTTTATGTAGGTAATGCTCATTCACAGGGAATTGCCTGTGCACCAGTCCGTGGCTCAGAATTGCGAATTGCATCCAAAACAGCTGAATTGCACTATCATTAGCCAATGACATGGTGCCAGAGTGCAATATATAAGGCCTTTGTGTAGGCCTTAGCCCTTTTCGTAGTCTTTGAGATGGACATTACTGAGGTGTGGATACTACAGCATTGCAGAGGGTAAGTACAAATACTGTCCACTGTAGAGATGCATGAAATATGTCCACGGTTTTGCCTCATATGTTTGGTCAGTGTCCCATGACAGTGTGATCATCTGGCAGGTCACTGGCAAACATTGTGGGTTGAGGTCAGCAAGCATGCAAGCTGTATGTGTAACTGTGGCACCTGTGGCAGCCCTGTCATTACAGCAGAGCCAGGGTAAGGGTACTCATTTCAGTCCAGTTGAGGCATGTGCTTAAGGTACATCTGTTATGTAACAGTGCCAATAGCAGAGTAGTAGGCAGGGTTGCCAGTTGTCCCTATTTGGGCGGGACTGTCCTGAGATCAGCAGCCTGATCCCAAGTCCCGCCCTGCCAGTTTAAATCCTGGGCAGCCTCTGCTTTGTTTTTTTTTTTTTTTTTTTTGATTGGCCCATATACCGGCATACGGGCCAATCAAAAATCGCTAAACACGGAGCTTCTTGTGTTTAATGCGGAAGTATACTTCTGTGTAATTCGGAACTGCGATGTTTTGCATTAAACATAAGTAGGATTCTGCATTAAAGATGTGGAAGACCTTTTTTTTTTTTTTTTTAGTCCCTACCTGGCCAGTCGGAAATCTGGCAACCTTGGTAGTAGGTGACATATAGTTAGGCTATACAAATATGTGCAGTGTATCCCTATTTGCAGGCCTGTGACTTGCAAAACTGGGTAGTGATAAGTCAGTAGCAGTAACCTATAGGGATTAAAATTGCATGAGTCAGTCATTACTTGCTGTGTTCACAACAATGTAATTGTGCAGCACACTGGATTCAAATCCAGGACTGTGTGTGGCAAAATGTTCTGCAGGCAAGGCATTTAACAAACAAAGCTGCTGAGTCAGTGCTACTGTTGTTGTATTTTCCTGATGTATGAGCTAACATACAGGCTGGGAGACACATTGTCTGCATCCATCAGTATGCGGATGGCTTTCAAAGGCAGTTGTTCTGCACCAGGGTCCCATTTGAACATATGTACTCTGCCACTGATGCCTTAGCAGGTGTGTTTGAAGATGTCGCAGGTAAAAGGAGGCCTCATGTACTGCCATTATTATTTATTTGTCTGTCTACTGGTGTATTTTTGCATCAGAGTCCCAGGTACACTCCCATTTTTCCCATTAGGTTTGATTTCAGTCTGTCAGTGGCAATCCATATGTATTGCTGGAAGCAGTTGCTTTAATTAAGATTTGTGTGGCTTAGTGGGTTATTGCAGCAGGCTGTTGTTAAAAGAGACCTGAATTTGAAACATGGAATGGGAGGTTATTTTATACATGTGCCTAACACTGTGAGAAACAGGGTCATTAAGCCAGTTTAAAGCTCATTTAAATGGGTTTGCATGGTGCGGCACTCTGCTTAGCAAACGCGTACTAGAAAATTAAAAAGAAAAGAAAAAGGGGGCGATAGGACAGTGGTGAAATGAGGGAAAACAGGTGGAAAAACATAGTGAAAGCAGGTACAGATGCGCAGGATGGGTGTAGGGAAGGGAAGAACCATAGCATTCCATTTCTTGTACAGCAACAGCTGTGCATTTTGACTGATTTTGGGGATGAATTTGGACTCTCAAACCCCAGAGAGGTGCCCATTTTTTTTTTAATAAGGAGAGAGTGAGATGTTGAGGAAGGGCTATAAGTACATGTGGGGAGGTAATTTGGGCAGGAGAGGATGCAATTGCAAACAGACAAGACAGCAGACAGGGGCAGTGTGTGACACATGAGTGGGTAAACACCTTAGTTGGGAAGGATGTTGTGGAATCCGAAGTGCATGTGCCTCCAGACAGCAGCAGCATGACTGAGGATCCAATGCATGGGCAGTCCATACTGCTTCTTTACTGGCCCTAAGATGGCTGCACTGGTGGCTGGGTTCCAGGGCCAGCCTTCCCCACCAGGTTGTCCAGTCTGCCTTCAATCTGGTACAGACAAAGTTCATAGCACCTATGAACATTCCTTCGCACCATAGCCAGTAGTCAGTCCTGGATGACTACTGCCCCTCCACCACTGCTCCCGAGGGAGACGGGCTCCGTCCACTGAGGTGGTTCCACCCAAAGGTGGTGCAGGACCAGCAGAGGGGCACCACTGGCTTGGGTCCCCGTTGACATGGCCAGCTGAGGTAGAGTAGTCAGGTCAGCAGGAACCGGCCTACCCTGACATGTTGTGGTTATAGAGGTGAAGTAATACATTTAGGTTAGTTATGAACAAAACCATTGTTAGTAATAACAGCATGCCAGAACACTGGAAATAATCACATTACATTTTAATGCATATTATGTGAAACACAACTATGAATAACAACATGCCAGTAACAGTTATGGCACATGGCCAACAAAATAGGTAATTCAACAATATATGTTAATATGCAAACCATTGTAATACATAATAATAAAACACATTCCCCAAAATAAATTTTATGGAACAACATATTTATTTATTTTTTATTTAATTTTTTTATTTTACATTTGTTAACCGGGCTAGTCTTACTGGATATATTTCCATTTTCAGTAGAGGCCCAGGGAGAAAAGCTCCAGATGTTAATAGTAAACCGTAACCAATGCATAACAATAATAAATATTTGATGATAAGTGGTAGGGGAGAGAGAGAAATACAGTCCATTAATACCATTATAGGCTATATAGTTGACAATAGTACTGCTATCTACTCTACAGGTCTGTCCTTTATTTATGTGTAAAAGTGCCCTATAAGTGCTGTTGCTTATACATACCTCTCAAGCTATCCACATGGGACAGTATGGGCCAAGCAATAACAACTGCAGGTACACAACTACACAGAACACTTGCACATCAGGTGTACCTATATAACTACCAAGGTGTACTGTGAACTGATGCAGTGTTACTTTGCTATTTACATAATGATGCCAATGATAGATCTGTGGCAGAGGGATTATGCAATGGTAATTACATTCTGTGATGGGGTGACATTTAAGAGACATGTTGGCAAAATGGTTAAGGTATTTACCTTACAGACACAAGGTGCAGGGTTTGATTCTCACTTGGGGTAATTGGCGAGGCTTAAAAATGGCCCACAAGGGCGGTTAGCCTAGTACTAAACTATGAACTACAGTAAACAGCTATCATGGCTTGCTTGGCAGGCATGGGGATAAAACTCCACAGCAGTGACTGCAGCAACCTTTAACACACACTCCAGGTATGCAGCCATACCAGAGCCTACACATTTTATTTTATTTTACTATTATTACACTTATTTCCTGTTTTTTATGCTGTATTTTCACATTCCCGGTAATGACTGTAACCGTCCATGACATGCAAACACACAACAGTGTACTCATAATATGGGCTACCTCACCCATTTAACTGTAGTTCCTGTAGAGAGAATATATGTAAACACTACGTGACTGATACTGTAATATTTGAATCTACATATCACTGGTCTGTGTGTTGCAAAAATGTACTTCATACACAGCATTTAGCTACTGAGTCACTGCTGATTATCGTCTGACTGATATTCGTCTAGAGCTCACCTGGCACCAGAATATGACCTGCTAATAGTGGTACAGTTTTATACTTGCCTGCAGTGACGGTTGAACACACATGCATGACATCCAAGCATGACAGAGATAGTCAGTAAAGTATATATTACTACATAGAATTCAGGAGTGCACATTACATTGTTAGTATGTTAAAGTATTTGTGACGTGAACAACCAATATCCGATTATGTGTTATTATTTGCAGTCTACAACTAGTACACTGTTATACTTGATGGCCTGAATGTTTGTAGCTGACATGCAGGGGTGAAAGTGATACAATCCTGCTGTACATGATTTACCTTGGTGTTATTGCAATTGCTCCATGCGTCACTGCAAACCAGTTGTCTTAAGTGATTTCTTACAAAACAACTCTGAACCTACACTTGTTGCATAACAGACTTTATTAGATATACCTTCATGCGGGTACTGGTATTATTTTGTGTTTTTTATTGCAGAACAGTTGTAATAATAGATTTCTTGCAAAACAGCCCTATCAGCTTAATTAGACATATAGTCATACAAATACTGATACTATTTTGTGTTTTTATTGCAGAACAGTTTTAGTAATTGATTTCTTGCAAAACAGCCCTTCTTCCACAATCATTGCACAACAAACTTTATTAGAGAAACCTTTAATCAGTTACTGGTATAAGTTCATGGTTTTATTGCACAACACTTGTTATTATGCAGGTATTGCAACACAGCTGTAATTCCACAGTTATTGTACTACAAACTTTTATTGCATTTACTTTATTACAGTTAATATTTTAGTCTTCCCTGCTTATGGCACCACAGTTGGCAGTATGCACTTCTTGTAGTACAGGTGTAAGTCCACATTCATTGCAATATTTTATTTGACTGTAGATAGCTAAATACATCTGTACTTACCACACTCACGGTACAACCTGGCCAAGCACCCAGCATGTGCCTCAATGTTGCGAGCCCTGTCCTCTGCAGCTGGTGGGAGAGAAGCACACCATTATGTATACAAGTTTAGCAGACATTCAAGGTTAGATATTGGTGAACACAGGTAATGGTACTTACATATATGTGGGACACTCCCAGCCTGGAATTCACATATAGACATACAGACTGCATCCCCACTACATCCAGAGACCAAAACACAGGAGTATTAAACACTGTACCTTGTCCCACTGCATTAATAATATTTTATCAAATAAAATTGCATTTTAGTTTTATACATGTTCAAAGTTTGATACAAGCTGAAATTATAATATAAATAAAGCACTATTGTTCTGGTTATATTTTGTGTTTCATACTTTGTCTGTTCTTCATTTTGTGTTTGAATGTTGGTATCGTACAATTCCATTGGAGTGGGTGGGGCTAATTAATTCTATATGCAAATTTTATGTTATCAGTGCCTACATTTTTGGCCACTTGTACCTGCTTTTCATGGGCCTTTGTCCAGAATTTTGATGTTTCCAGGTTGAGAGATGTGGTGCAGACTATCTCTAGCAAAGCAGCAAGGTCTGTCTACCATATCCTCCCAGGCTGATCGATACTGGATCCCAATACAGGTAAATGTATAAAACAAACTTTAATAGTCAAAATATAAAACAAAAAAGTGCTTTTGTCTAAAAGCATACAGACTTCTTTAGATAAAACTTGCCAATTTTAAAATTTGTGCTTAAATAATCTTCTAACTCACATGACAATTCCACTGTAAAAACAGCTCCAAACGCTTATAGCAAAAGTTGCCTAAAATCACAGATACAAGTATTGTTCAATCCAAGTGCATTTTGATTAAATATAGGCTAATCAATTACTCTTAAAATTACAGTAATTTAATAACATACATAACAATACATGAAAATGCATAATAAATAAAAAAATAATAAAAAAATGCAAACATGATCACCTTTCATATGCTTTCCTCTTAAGTAAGCACTATATTGCTATAACTTCATTGAGTCCTAGGGGTGCTGAAGCATTCAAAAAAATCTGCCATCAAAGTTCCATTTCTTCAATCAATAATTTCCAAGGACCACCCCATAGGACTAACTTCCACTTTTTCTAAAATAATAAACAGAAAATGATGGTCTGACCATTGCTGAATATGTTTATAGAGTGTATTCATAGATTTAGCCTTCCTTACTTTATAATTGTGCTCATATATACAGTCTCTAAGTTTGCGCTCTGATTTACCAACATATAAACTATTACAAAGTTGGCATACAGCAGCATAAACAATCTCTTTTCTAAGGTAGTTAAAGTTTCCAGTACTGCAAATCACTTTATCGTGGATTGAAAAACTACTACACACAAAACTAAAGGGAGAATGGGGACATGCACCACATTTGGACATATACCCCGTAGATGTTTTAACTTAGTGTCATAAATATTCTTAAAACATGTGCCTTTTTTATAAACAATGTTAGGCAATGTCTAGACACCATCCTCACTGCCCTAACGAGCTGGCCCTTATCTATGGTCTGCTTTTGGTGCTGAAGGTGGCAACTGGTGTAATGTAGGAACATATTTGAATATGTAGGTTTCCTATAAATTTGAGACACAACCTGCATATCCCCTGAAATATTCTCCTTTCTTAACTGGACATCTGGATATGCAACATGTTCTATACCAATATTGTGTGTTAATTTTAAAAAGGTGGTTGTATCACTGATGTAATATATAAATTCATTTATTTTTACCATCTGTCTGTGCTATAAAGATGTCATCAAGAAAGCAGGTGTACATGCTCCAAGACCCTTTACATTGACTATTAAACAAAAACGTTTCTTCCCAAGTGGCCATGACTATATTTGCATACAGGGTTGCCCCCGTCACTATACCCTTATTTTGATGGAGGTAATGGCCTTTAAAAAAGAAGTAATTATTGTACAAACCTATATCCATTAAGGCATAAAGGGTATTATTCATATTCTGAGGTAAATGGATACTCTCAGCTGAATATTTCAAAAACAATTCTAAGCTAGTGGTATGCAAGATGCAGCTAAATATGTCCTGTACATCAATCACTATAAAAACAATATTAGAAACATTGTTTAATTCACTCACCCTTTTCAGGAACTTCCATGAGTCCTTCAAATATGATGGATGCTATAAACATCTTAGTTCAACATTCTATGAATGTATTTTGCTATAAAACTCAGTTTTGACATGCCTGCATCCACAACAGGTCAAAAGGGTAGACAATCCACATTTTTGTGGATTTGGGGTATGCCAAATTTTGCTGGAATCCTAGGTTCCTTGACGGCTAAAAATTCATACTCATCTGGTTGAACTTCGCCCTGCATAAGTATATCATATAAAGCAGCATGTATTTTATGATATGAAATATAGACCTCATTAATAAAGACTTTTGTATGAGTACTATCATACAATAAATCAAATATATGCCGTTCCTAGTCAAGTTGATGCATGACAACAAGCCCACCACCTTTATCTGGGCGTCTTCTTTTTCTTTTGGCTGTTCCCGTTATGGGTCACCACAGCGGATCATCTGTTTCCATTTCTTCCTGTCCTCTGCATCTTACTCTGTCACACCAAGCACCTGCATGTCCTCTCTCACCACATCATTAAACCTTATCTTAGGCCTTCCTCTTTTCCTCTTAGCTGGCAGCTTCATCCTTATCATCCTTAATATACCCAGCATCCATCCTCAGCACATGTCCAAACCAACGCAAACTCGTCTGTCTGGCTTTGTCTCCAAACCATCCAACCTGGGCTGACCCACTAATATACTTATTCCTAATCCTGTCTACCCTAGTCACACCTAGTGCAAATCTTAACATCTTTAACTCTGCGACATCCAGCTCTGACTCCTGCCTTTTTGTCAATGCCACTGTCTCCAACCAATATAATATAGCTGGTCTCACTACCCTCTTGTAGACCTTCCCTTTCACTCTTACAGGTATTCGTCTGTCACAAATCACTCCTGACACTCTTCTCCACCCACTCCATCCTGCCTGTACTCTCTTCTTCACCTCTCTTCCACACTCACCATTACTCTGAACTGTTGATCCCAAGTATTTAAACTCATCCACCTTTGCCAACTCTACTCCCTGCATCCTCACCATTCCTCTATCCTCCCTCTCATTTACACACATATATTCTGTTTTAGTCCTGCTGACCTTCATTCCTCTCCTCTCTAGAGCATATCTCCACCTCTCTATGGTCTCCTCAATCTGTTCCCAACTCTCACTACATATCACAATGTCATCTGCAAACATCATAGTCCACGGGGACTCCTGTCTGATCTCGTCTTTCAACCTGTCCATCACCACTGCAAATAAGAAAGGGCTTAGAGCTGATCCTTGATGTAATCCCACCTCAACCTTAAATGCATCTGTCACTCCCACTGCAGATCTCACCGTTGTCGCACTACCTTTGTATATATCCTGTACCACTCTTACATACTTCTCTGCCACTCCCGACTTCCTCATACAGTACCACAACTCCTTTCTAGGCACCCTGTCATATGCTTTCTCTAAGTCCACAAAGACACAATCTGGGCAATTCTGTTCTGTTCATAATTCTTTTAAAATATTACATTCCTGTTTAGAAAGGTTGTGCCAGGAATGTGTTGGTCTGTTGGTTCTCAAATGTCTAACATTCATCTTTGAAAACTGCTCAAATAATTTGAGTAGGATAAAGCTCTGGATTGAATGTACTGGGAATGCACAAATTATTCAACCCATTATCAGACAAATCATGATGGGCCATCATATACTGAAGACTGAGTTTTCTGACATACAATTTAAGTTCAACTCTGGGTATATATACCCTCTTAGCTGGTACAAATGACCTGCCCATAGAAAATAAATCACTGTGAGAACTATTTAAATCAACTGAACTGTAGTTAAATATTTTAAAATCACAAGTAGAATTAAATATAACATTGCAATTATGTGATGCAGTCACCTCCTTTGTTTCTGCTGATTCCTCCAGTTGTTCAAGGAAAAGCTCCCATTCTGATAATGGTCCTCGTTGTTGTCCTAGTTATTTTTCCTTCTGTTCCGAATCTGTGCTCACCATCTGAGTGGGGGATGCTCCAATTTCCCCCTCTGTTCTAGGGTTGAAGAAGATTTGTACCTGTGATTTTAGACAACTAATGCTTTAAGAGTTTGGAGCCATTTTTGCAGTGGAGTTGTCATGTGATTTAGAAGCTTAGTTGAGTGCAAATTTTAAACTTGGCAAGTTTTGTCTGAATAAGTCTGTATCCTTTTAGATGAAAGCACTTTTATTTTAAATTTTCACTATTGAAGTTTGTTTTATACATGTATTGAACTTTGAGTGTTCTCCAGCAGAGTTTTCAGCATTGTGTATTAGGTTTGTTTGTTTCTCAGTATGTCAGATACTTGATCCCCCTAGACTGACACCAGAAGCTGAACCAATTGTTGAAGTCAATCAATTTTTGTTTATATTGTGGCATCATCCTGCTTGAGGTTAGGATACTGCTTAGGGCTATGGACATACCTGTCTGGGATATATAATCAGAGAGTTCCATCATTTATCTCTTCATATAGTCCAGAGAAGTATGTCTCAAGTCAATCACTCCAACATGGACTATGACAGAGTTATAATGGTGCTTGCTGTTGAATGACTTGAGGGCATGAAAGATTTGTCAGATCCTGGCACCTGATAGACAGCTGACCATAGACTTATCCTTGTCCAGTCTGGTGAGGGGGACATCTGTGTGTCTCACTATGGAGTCGACTATGACCAACACATTTGATGTGTTTTGCCTCAGTGGTTTAATTGTTGAGACACAGGTGTGTGTATTGTTATGTGTAGTGATTTCTTTTTGCTTAGTGGTAAGTGTGGGTGGTGTGAGTTTGGGAGGTCTCTGTTCTTTTGGCAGGCTTTTAGTGAGTACTTCTGTGTATGTGGGTTTATGTGTTGTGACCTTATTTTGTGTGAGGTGAGGTTTGTGTGAGAGGTAAAGCATGTGTGTTGACAGTCTGTTTGATGTCTAGTTTGCTTTTACATGAGAAAATTAACTCATTCTACAGTCTATTTGCATCTCTCACATAGGGTGTTAGTTTGCTTTAGAAGTAAATGGCTGTCAGTATACATGAGGCAATTGCTACATTGCCTCAATGTACCCATAGCAATCAAGCTGGCCGGAGAAGTGATGAAAAACTGCACCTCCAGTGTGGCAGGATTTTTCTGACTGGGTATTTGGGAAAGAAGTGGGTTAGTTGGACTTGGTCACAAATAGCAAAAATGAAGCAGTAATTCAAAGTGCACTGCTGGCTTAAAATATACTTATTTTTCAGATTTTTTTCAGTGGGTGCATT
Organism: Protopterus annectens; assembly: GCF_019279795.1. NCBI lineage: Eukaryota > Metazoa > Chordata > Ceratodontiformes > Protopteridae > Protopterus > Protopterus annectens. Next base: position 567,727,954 of record NC_056737.1, read on the forward strand.
CAATTTCAGTGTAGATGCACTTCAGACCTCTGGCTAAAGTTTCCAAACATTGAGCAGCTCTGGTAAACTGAGTGCAAATGCGAGTCTTATATACAGGCAAATCTAAACAGTTTTAACACAACTACCAATGGTAAAGCCCCAGACTGAACCTTTCTCAAGCAATCCCCAACTCAGATGGGTTCGGTGCCACAAGGGTGCAGTGAGGCCCTCTTAATGTAAGATGGCTGGTTTAAGAACACAGTGATATCAAACAGTCTAGATTCAGCAGGGCTGAATCTAGCCTATGCTATGTAAAAAAAAGTAAATACAATTTCTAGATGGGAAGGAGTAATGGAGACACACTTAAAGTGAGAGTATTTATTGCTACAGTATTAGATAACCTTCAGGGGTACCATCCTATGTGCAAACTAGCAACTCTTTGAGGAGCTGTGAACAGTGGTACACTATGGAGGGAATGTCCTATAGAGGATTCTAAACCAGAGAGATTTGTTTATATGCAAGTACGGGGAGCCTCGTTTGTGTATCTCCCAAATGCGAGGCTTTTATACCAGCAGGATGAAGGACTTTTCTAAAGCTAAACCCTCAGGCCAATCAGAAAAAAATCATGATAAGCTACTGATCAGTAGTTCCCACCTTGGATGGGTTTAATTTAGTTCTCTGCTCCCACCACAGTGCAAAAGAACCCTCCCAACGTAAAACAAACTGGCGTTGAGCTCAAGTGAAATAACAAATGCTTTAGAACAGAAGCAAGAATTCCTGCAATATCAGGAATTCTTGAAAATAAGTTCACTAACCCTGAAAAAGTGTTCACAACACACAAAACTTTGCAAAACTTAGAAATATTTTGGCTAACTCCAACAGCTTTTGCAGAATACTGTTAAAACAACCTAAGAGCAGTACAGTGACAAAAAGATGGAATTTGTTTAACAAGTGCAGGATGAAAAACGGTGATAAATTCAACCAAGTAAATAAATGCAGCACAGAAGTGTTAAATATCACTGAATCTTAGAGAAACAGCAAAAATATATACTTATAACAGCTTTGTAGGTCCAAACGGTTTTAGAAGCAATCCAAATCTTGCAATCACAGGTGTCCAAGTCAGGCACAAGGAAGATCTGAATAAATGAGCAATAAGTAGTGAGATCTACATTTAAGAATTTATTTATTTACCAAGGTATGTATTTATGTATGTATGTATGTATGTATCTATCTATCTCTAGACAGATAGATAGATAGATAGATAGACATGTACGAGATAATGCATTTGTCATATGTCCGTTTGGTCAACAAGTGCTAACTGTGGTGCTTTAAAATGAATGTATGGATAACTGCATGATCAAAATGTCATGAGTGCATTTCTCTGAGACAGGTGAATGGGGTTTTGAGGGGTAGACAGTGATTGTATGTGTATTTGAGAGATAGGATTTGGGTCAGGGATAGGTGTATGTTTCTGTAATAGTGTGTTTATTTTAGGGTTAGGGCCAGGTTAGATTAGGGGATAGATGTGCCTGTGGACCCACGTGTGTCTTGTGTAGTGGCAGTGTTACAGATATGTTTTTATTAGGGTAATGTATAGGTTTAGGGTTGGGGGAATGGGCTAACCTTAATCCTAACACTGCCCCTTTCCCCAACCTTAACCCTACACCTTACCTTAATAAACACTTTCCAGTAACACTGCCACTATTTAGACAAATTTCAGGTAAATGTTACAGAGGGGTTTTAGTTAAAGATCGGGAGAGGAAATCGGTTTATTTCATGAAATTTTTCATGGGTCGATATTTTAGGTATTCTCTATTCTGTATGTTCGAACATCTTAATGCCGGCATTTCCATTCAGCATTAACAATGTTCAGTCATACAGAAATGAACCATATGTATGTCTATATATATATATATATATATATATATATATATATATATATATATATATGGTTCCCCTTCGCAAAGTCGAATGGCCACAATCTTGAAATGCATATGGTTGAGACCATATGCTCAAAATTGTAGAAGCTCGACTGTATGACTGGGGAACAGCATACAGTGCAAAATGGGAGATTTCCCTTTCTTCACTGTACTGCGATCTTGGAGTTGGAATAAATAAGTAGCAGGGGTGCGGGGGTGCAAGGGGGGCTTGCCTCCTTGCAAAAACAC
>NC_056737.1:567732600-567797600 GCF_019279795.1 Protopterus annectens
TAAAAACTCTTTAGAAATTTTATACATTAGCCTTTAAGTTTTATGTAAAGTCTTCTACTGACCTTTTTATTCATACCAAGCTACTTATGTCGCTCACTGAATTAATTATTTACTTAATTGCATTTGACAGCTAAGAAGGCTTTTCTGTGCTTACCAGTTTTAGAGATAACTGATAAAATTCATAGGACCATATCTGTGAACCTCAGAGTATGACGATTTTGTGTAAAAATGGTGAATATGTACTAAAGTCAGAGAGTGCCGTATTTCAGTGTAGTCCTAATACTCTTAAAGGCTTTTATTGTATTGATTTTTACATACAAGGTAAGGGGATGTGGTGGGATAGAATGCAGAGGACTGAAGATCCCTTCCAAGAAAACTTTTAAAGGTATTACCACTAATTTTCACATCTGCTGCTTTTGTTTCTGAGAATTGGACTTCAGTTTTCCAATATGCTTGACTTGCAGTTATGGTTTCTGTATTGTTGTGAGGCATTCCTTTTGTAGCACAGGCTTGCAAAAGTAAAAAAACATGGTTCAGAAAATAATGTAAAAAAAAGCAAGGCATAGACTACAATATTATTAAACAATAGTGGACAAGTATGTTAAAGAATACAGAAGAAAAATATATCCCTTTACAAATCCCTTTACTTAATCATGCTGCTACTCAGTTTATCCTCTGTTCTAATCCTGCTACTGAGCTATCTTTCATTCTACCATGACTCTGTAATAACTCTCAACATAACCCCAAATCTGTCCCAACCACTTATTCATACTTCCTCCCTACACTATCCACACATTGCACCAAACCTATTTAATGATGGCCCTTAGATTTACTTCAGATATAGACTGATTAACTCCATTTCAGTTCTAACCAAAACAAAATTATGTGGAAAAATAGTCACCAAAAAAAGTATTAATAATCCCCCAATATATTAAAATCCTTCAAGAAGGAGACATTCACCTTAATCCTGGCTCCACCTATCACAAGGAACATCAAAACATTCTCTTCCACCCATTGCTCTAATGCTACAACAGTCAACGCCCAACCCTGGTTATCTAACTTTTACTGCAATAAATGTTAGAAGTATAAGAAATAAAATTGCTGAACTACACACCTAGATTATCTGACATAAGCCTGATATTCTTGCTATAACTGAAACATGGCTTAAATCCAGCATAAATTACTCCAAAATTACAACACTTGGCTATAATATCATCCATAATGACCATATAAAGAGGAAAGGTGGTGGTATTGCTTCAATATTTCTCAACAACTAAATAGAAAATAGGTACCAATCCACGATGAAACAATAAAGCCACAGATCAATATGCGGGTGAGGCACTTTAATGAACACAATAGGCACTGCAAACTCGCATGAATAAAACAACAAGCACATAAACGTATCCACAGTTTGCGTTTTCATTTCCATCACTTCTTCAGATGTGGGCTAGATTAAAAACACGCTAATTTAAGTGCATCAGACAATGACATCATTAACAAACAAATCATTTTTGTAATGAGGTACATGAATATTCATACTATTAAAACTTATACAAGGGTTGACTTACAGATAAATGTATAAAAGCACATAAATAAATACTTTCAACAACTAAATGAATCAATAAATAGATGAATACTTAATATGTTGAGTAGATGTATGATTCTTCATAAAACTTATACTATAAATAATTAAAAATCTACTTGTAATTATAAAAACCTTAAAAGCAAGTTAATAGAAAAGAAATCATAGACTTCCCTCTATTGGTCATTGAGATAATTACAACAAAATATAATAAAAAACAACTACTTATGTACTTCATAATAAAATGTATAATAAATAACTACGTAAAAAGACTATATCTAGCAAAAAATGACTTCCCTTACACATATATTACAAAACATGACATATTTTAAATAAATTAATAAATAATGATTCCTAAATTTATAAGATTGTAAATGTATAATTTGGCAGACCTCAATTTGAGTAGGGGAGCTATTGAGATATGTTCATTTAATCCTGGCCATGTGTTAGCTTGAAACGTCAACTGCCACCAGAGCTCTCTATACTCGATTTTTTCTTCCCACATACCACCACGTCCATCTTTTTTTATTTTTTCCAATACAAAAAACAAATAACATGCTTCTGTACATTCTTGTTTGTGCTTATACGGGGCATTGTTCTGCTTCCTATTTTGGATGTCATACATATGCTCATATATCCTTCTCTTAAGCTTCCTTTCCGTCTTCCCAATATAAAATGCTTGACACACTTGACACAAAGCTAGATATATGAGCCCAATATAATCACAATTTGAAAATTCTTTACTTAATAAAGTTGTAGTCCTACATAGTAAAGTGACTTCATCTTTATTAATAATTCACTCACATTGTGCACAATGACAACATTTATACGTTCCTGTTTTTTTATTACTACCCCATATTTTTATTCCATGATTCGATTCTAAAATATTTTTTATAGAGCTGGCATTTTTGTATACAACTTTAAGTCTCTCTTTAGGTAGCGTATCTAGATCAGTGAAGGCCAAAAACCTGTTCCATTCACTGTCCAGAATATTTCTAACCAAATTAGAGCTAGCATTGTATTCAATGGCCAAAGCTCTCTCAAAATTCTCTTCTTTTTCTACATTTCCAGCAACAGTTTCTTCAATATTCTTGCATAAAATAAGCATGAATCTTCCTCTCCTACCTTCCATAACCTCTTGTTCAACTTTATTGAGTAAATAATTAGGGTAGTCTCTTGCCTTGAACATAGTTCTTAATAATTCCATTTTCTTTCCAAAGTCATCATCGTCAGAAGTCATCCTACTGAACCTAATATATTGCCCCTTTACAATATTCTTCTTGTAATGTGTAGGGTGACCACTATTAAAGTGTAGGAATGAATTGCAATATGTGATTTTTCTAAATACTTTAGAATTATAAAGATTATTCTTTTTATAGATTTCAACATTTAAGTGTTCCAGTTTTTCTCGACTAACCTTATAAGTGAATTTCAAAAAAGTAGTACTATTTTTGATAAAATTGATAAAATTGGATAACTCATCCTCTGATGATAACCAGAGGATACAAATGTCATCCAATAAACGCTTATATAATATCCAGGAGTGTCTATATATTGAATTTAAAACAAATTTCTCTTCCCATCTGGCTAGTACTAAATTTTCATAGGTGGGTGCGCATATTACACCCATCGCCACTCCCTTTGTTTGATGGAAATATTCACCCTAAAAAAAAAATAAAATTATACTTTAAAACCAAATCCATTAACTGCAAAATTAAAGTGCAGTCATCATTTGTTAAGCTATTGTCTTCATAAATAATCTATTCTAATAAATCTAAACCTTGATTATGGGTTATGCTCGAAAACAAATCAATAACGTCAATAGTGACAAAAGCTATTTTGTCCTTGAACTCTTCTTGTTTAAAACTTCTTAAAAAAATCCGACAATCCCTTAGAATATTACCTCTCTTTATCCATAGTGCTTTAAATTTAGTATCAACTAATTTGGCCAAGGGTAAGGTCTTAGACCCTTCAGCAGATACAATCAGTCTCAATGGAGGGTCAGTGCCATTCTTATGTATCTTTGGGATACCAAAGATAGTAGGGATTCTGGGTTTCTCTACCTTTAAATAATTAAGAGTTTTTTGATCTATCAAACCATCGATTAATACGTCTTCTAAAACCACATCTATCTAGTTTGTTTGTTAATGATGTCATTGTCTGATGTACTTAAATTAGCGTGTTTTTAATCTAGCCCACATCTGAAGAAGTTTTGGAAACGAAAACTCAAACTGTGGATATGTTTATGTGCTTGTTGTTGTATTCATGTGAGTTTGCAGTGCCTATTGTGTTCATTAAAGTGCCTCACACGCATTTTGATCTGTGGCTTTATTGTTTCATCGTGCATTGGTACCTATTTTCTATTTACTAGTTTAGTTTGGTGCCTTTCACTCTTTTTTGGATTTCTCTACAACTACCATATTTCCCCTGACAACAAACCAATACCAAGATGCAGTTCAGCAAAGCTTTTTTAACTTTCCTGAAGTAAAAAAAAATATATAAACAAATATGTATTATTGTCCATTATATCCCTTCCGGTGACAATACAGCTATACTTGAAAAAATCCTGCATTGGATATCCATAACAATTCTACAAGAAATACTACTACTACTATGTTAGGTAAATGTCATTTGGTTGGACATGAAGTCTTATTCCCCTACATCTAACATGAACTTATTTGGTTTCACACAACTAATTAATAGCCTCACAGATTATAGCAAGACATCAAATTCGCTATTAGACTGTATTGTAGTATGAAACCCTAGCAAATACATCACCTCAGGTACAATATCTGACTTTTTCAGCGATCATTTCTTAATTTATACAAGCAGACATCTCATACATCCACTAAGACAGCATGTTTATAAATCAACACACAACTCTTCCAAGTTTAACCCAGAAATGTTTATTACTAATCTATTATCTATTAACTGGAACTTCCTAAAACTCTTCCCTTTAGATGATACTGTAAATTAATTTAATACAGCCTTCCTGAATATCCTAAATAGCCTTGCACCTCCTAGAAGAAAGACACTAAAAACAAATAATGCAATTTGGGGGTTCAGGGGCTTAGAAAGAGTGAGACATCTCCCTATAGTACATTTGGTTGGAGACACATGCCTGAAGTGACAATCAGCTGTAGAGAAATAAGGCTGTTGTGAATTCCCTGTGGGCAAAAAGACACACACACTGCCATACCTACAGCTTTAATAACCAAGTACATGGCGGCAACAAAAGTGAGGAGTGTTGTGCTCAGTGTACTATACATACTTATGTAACTACAACACGTGTTACAGCATGGAGGAAATCCTGCATGCTACTGTAGTCACATGTATGCATGTTTGATAATGTTCCACAGATACTGTGAAGGGGATAGTGGTCCATACACACCAATTATACAGGCACTACTCATTGTCCATTGCATCTTTAATGCCACAGACATGCCCACTGGCCAGCCTGCTGCTGATGCCTACCATATTGCCTACATTCTGATGTTGTCTTGGGGGCCACAGATATTATATTCCCCCTGTGCATTTGGTTATTGAAGTTCTGGGCATGGCACCACATTTTTCTCTTTGCCCACAGGGAATTCACAGCAGCCATATTTCTCTGCATCTGAACATCACTTCAGCCACATGTCCCCAACCAACTATACCACAGGGAAATGTCTTGCTGCCTAGGCACCTGAACCCAAAATTTGGCTATCCAAAAGATAGAATGCTAATGCAGGATAGAGAAAAAGCATGGAAAGAACGGCAAAATATAAAACACCATAATATCTTGAAAACTTCGTACTAAAAGGCAAATTAATGAGACAAAAAATATACTATAATAACTTTCAGAATAATAGTAAACATAACCATAAAATTTTCTGGACAGCCATTAAAGAACTCTTGCATCCTTGCCATAAATTCAACACTAACCCCTCTCTCCAATAACTCATCACTCAAAACCTATATACAATTAAACTCTTACTTCATAGATAGTATAGCATCTCTAACCAAGGATTCCCCAACATCCATTCCTAACCACATTATATACAAAACCACTCTTAAACAAACTCAAACCATGCTCTACTTCAGCTGATGACCATCCATGTGAATACCTTGAAACTGCAGCCAATAGCATTGCTTATCTTGGCTCAATCCATATAAATAGGTCAATTCAGGAATTCCACATTTCTTCTCTCTGGAAAAAGTCACACATTATCCCTCTGCACAAAGGAGGAAATTCAGCAAACATTACTAGCTTTAGACCTATAGCAATCTTATCCCGTCCTCCAAAATACTTGGAAAATGTATTCAAAAATAATTACAACCAAATTCGATGCCATTTACTAGAATTACACAGTGTCACCTTCCACCTTCCTATAAACAGATGGTTCATCAGAAATGTAATACAAGCCTCCAAAGTACATGTTGTAGATATAATATACATTTTATTAATTGATTACACTTAAATAACTGACTTAGCTCTTTTGTTCAGTGAAACCAGAACTTCCTCAAAATCTAATGATACCTTGTTGTCTCTTTAAAAATTATTTCCTTAAAGAAACAGACACAAGTATTCTCAACCCATTAGATGTGTAAAAACCTGAAATACAAGTACTGTTAAATTAAAATTTTGCAATCTTGAACATACATCATTGTACGCAGTGTATAGTGTACTATACTATAGTGTACTAGACAGTTCACACTTTAGAGCCATCCAAAGACATAATTTGAAAATAAATAATTGAATTAATATATGAATTATAAATGTTTCAGTAATAAATAGGAAATTAAAAAAATAAATGCAAGACATAATATTTAGTATAATATCTATCTAAAAAATGTATAAAACCCAAACTAATTCTACTATAGCTTTAATGACTGCAGTTTTAAAACCAAAGAAAGAGACTACTTCATTCAATTCTGGAGGTTGAGTTACCAAATGAGTTCTTTAAATTCCAACCTCAGTGACAACCCCCCCCCCCAACTTGGCTGCATATCAACTTTTCAAGAATAGCAAGTTTAAAATCACAAGGTCCCCCACAGCTCAGGGAATGGTTTAAATAGTGCATTATTTTTATTCTTCACCTTGATGTCATGTAAGTGTTCATAAATTCTTTCACTAAATGCCGGTTCTGTTTTCCCTATCTAAAAACTTGAACAGTGGGTACAAAGTGAAATGTATATTCCCCCAATTGTCTTACAATCACCCTTGTTCAATCTAATAGTGCTATTAATACCATTATTTAAAGTAATCATCTCATCGGGAAGGATATATGGGCACTGATTGCAGGTAACACATCTAGATGTCCCTCTCTTTACTGGGGTAATATCTAGCCCTCTATTATTAAACTCCATATATTGCTTAAAACCAAAAGCAGTTTTGTAATCAAATATGGGTTCAATGCCTAAAATATCCTTGTACATTGGAAAAGCATTAATGATGGTCTAATTTTTCTTAATAATATTTTTAATTTTTCTAGCACACATATTATATTCAATAATTAAACCCCTTTTAAAAATAATCTCAGTGGGAGTATCCAGTGATAAAATTATCACTCTCATCCCTACAACTTTGTCCTAATGGCATGTATTTTTTTCCCCATTCAGACAAAATAACTTCACAATATCCTGAATAAACTATAAGGGCTACTGTCTCTCCAAGAACATGCTCTCTAGTTTTGGAAATTCATTAATAACCTCCTCCTTTGTTGAAGTCATACCTGCTGCTCGAATGAATTGACCTCTTACCAAAATCTTTTTTGCACCAATGGGTGAAAACTATAAAAATGGATGTAGGAATTGTTGAATGTAGGTTTGCGATAAATCATTGATGTAAACCCATTTACCATACTTATATATAAATGTCTAAATAATTCATACCCTCTTTGTGAAATTGACATGTGAATTTCAAGAATGATGTCATGTTATTTAAATATTTAAGAAAATCACCCATCATATATTCTGGACCCGACCATAAAATAAATAAGTCATCCAAGTATCTGAGATATAATTTACAATGCGCAAAGTAAGCTGAGATGAACACATGGGCTTTTTCCAAGGCTAGCAAAACCAAATTTGTATAGATGGGGGCACAAGGTTATGCCCTTGACTTGCCTGAAATATTCCCCTTCAAAAAAGAAAAAATTATTATTCAGAACTAAAGACACAAAGTCTATAAGAAGGGAAATATCAGCATTTGAAAACATTGTACAGTCCACTAGATTGTCATGGAAAAACGCTAATCCTTCTTCCTTAGGAATGCTTGTAAATAGGTCAATGATGTCTATCATGAAAAAGTAAATGTCTTCTGACCAAAGTGAAGGAGAAACTCTACTTAAAAAGTCCCATGAATCTTTCAACAAGTGATGAATCTCTTTAAACATAGGTTTCAATTTTCTATCAATAAATGTAGCTAGAGGGTACATTTTCGACCCCTGGGCAGCTAGAATAGGTCTGCATTCTAGTTTTTCTGTACCTTTGTGAATTTTTAGAATTCCAAAAAATAAAGGGATCCATGGGTTTCTAATTGTAAGAAACTGAATGTATCTAAGTCAATTCATTCTTCTAAAATTAGTTCTTCCAAAAATAGATCAATTCTGTGATGGGCTATGTTAATCTCATTATGTGAAGAAACATATGTGTTTGTGTCATGCAACATATCCAACATATCTGCAGAATATTGAAGAGAATCGACAATAACAGTTCCTTGACTCTTATCTGGTCTCATCACTCTTAAAGATCCATCATGTCTGAGGGATTCAAATATAGAGTGTTCTTTGGTGTTTAAATTTTTAATGTTAAAATATTTACATTCATTGATCAGTTTATAGTAGTCAGTAACAGAAGCTCTTTCAAATGCCTCTAGTATCAAATATGTAGGGAGATTAAAGACACTTATTTTCCTATTTTCCTTATTCTTAACTTCTCCTCTACCCATACTGTTAAAAAAGGGATAAATTAAGTTTTGTTATAAATAGATTGAGCTCAATAAGTGAGTCGGTCACTTTAAATCATGGAGTGCGCACAAATTTAAAGCGTTTTGAAAAAAGACTAAAGTTTCTTTGAAAATAGGAATATCACTGAAGTTGTAAATATTATATCCATTATAGGACATCATAACACCATCATTGTGCAATACTATTACCATCATTCCCCCTCCTTTTCCCTCTCATTTCCTAGTTCCCTGGGTCATCTGTCCCCCTTTCTTGGGGATCTCTGGATGTACCTGGGTCCTGAATATAGAAGGTCTGAGCTGCTAGACTTTCTGACCTCTGAAGGTCAGGAAAATCCTATACATCCTGCAGATCAAAACTTAGTGTATTATCTAAATTTCTATCTGAGCTAGAAAAACCCACAGCCATGTAATTGTGACTTATATCTACTGTCCTCAATAGGATATACATTACTTGTTTGGTATTGAAAAAGGTCTCTTTTAAATTCTTAATTTTTTTGTCAACATTGAATTTACATCTGAAGTCAATGTATGTAAAAGCATTGTTATATGCAGGCCTGTATTGTTTGAAAAGTAAATCTTTTGAAATCAAGTTATTAATTTGTCCAACTTCTTGTAATAAATTATCTATCAAGTTTGAGTTAAAATTCATAACCAGCTGAACAAGTTCAAGCCCAAGCATGTCAAATAAATCAGTTATATCTTTCACCCTACTATCATGTGTAAACAATCCATTAGGTAGCTTAAGTATTCTAAGACATTTAAGAACAATTTTGAGTTTCAAGCATTCTGATAAATAGGAGTTGTCTAACTGAAGGTTTTTGACCTTCTGTAACTATTTTCGAACATAAGGATTGAGTCTTTAAAAGAATTCACTGAGTGTTGGTTGAGAAAGTTCACATTTTGGTCATAGCTTTTGTCTCTTGCCTAACAAATATAGTTTAAACTAAACAGCTAATTTAACCAGACATTAAATTTGAAGTTATCTATCCTAACTGATGAAATAGCTTCAGTATCAGTAACTTGGCCAGTGGTCAGAGCTATTCGTAGTGTATAATTGTTCCAATTTAAGAATTGTTGCCCCAATAGAATAGTTGTATTTAACGTATGACAACCAAACAAGTCTTGACTGCTGATAAAATTTGTAAAGGTCACCTGCATCTTATTACTTCCAGTATAAGAACCAAGCTGAGGTATAAGCAAATCCAACAAACACATGAGTTCACCTCTTATTAAGTCAGTATCAGAAACCAGTCTATTCAAATCTGTTGTGGGGATAATGTTATCAAATGTATTTAGGTGGCCTGACTCCATGTGGTTCCACAAACGTTTAAACACTTAAAATTGATAAATTCAATTGGATGAAAAAAAATGGCTATTTTTTTTTTTATCCAGTTGAGCTTATCAGTAAAAAACAATTGCTACACTATTTCCTGCAGGAAGAATGCCTATCCCCTACACAACATGGCTTCCATCCTTCCCACAGTACTAACACTGCACTTCTAACATATATAGATACTGTAAACATTGTCAAGCCCTTCAGAAACTGTCCTGGCTTGAATTACCAAACTTACTGACCCTACACCAACTCCCTCTTGCTCACCAAATTCTTTACCACCCCAACAAAACACCATCCCTAGAGGGCCTTATTAACCACTACAACAGTACCTATCAGCTAAGATCCACCAACAAAGAGCTAGTAGAAGTATCCAAAAGCAGGTACACCTCTGGAGATTTCCTTTACTCCAGTGCTATTGCAAAAATCTTGAACTCCCTCCCACTTCAAATCCAGACACAGTCTAACAAATTTAGCTTAAAAATGTAATAAGATCCTATCTCAGCAATTCTTGGATATGTACATACTCTGACTCAAGCTAGATCCTATAGCGATATCACCATTCATATTTTTCTCTCTGTCTATAACTAAAACTTTGTTTGCTATAGTTTCCTCCTATATTGTCAGACATAAGCAATGGCTTGTTATACCACGGTTATTGTACTGTGGATTATGCTACTCCTCCAGATGTGTCATGCACAATAATGTTTCGCATGTTCTGAAATCGTAATACTCTAGTATGGTTCTACAACAATTTTGTACTAAATAATTTTGTATATTTTTTATGTACAGTAATGTTTCATATTTTCTGAACTTCTAATACTATTGTATGTTTTATGATAATTTTGTACGTTTTTACATTTGATAAATTGTATGGAGCTTTTCTCCCCAGGCCTCTGCTGAAAATGGGCAACTCTAACCAGTCAGATTTTCTTTGTAAACAAATATAAATAAATACATAAACAAATTAATAAATAAATAAATAAATAAATAAATAAATAAATAAAGCTAGAGATAATGGCAAGCTAGTCTCTTCCTTATGTCTAGACTTGTCTAAAGCCTTTGATATAGGTTGTCACAGCAAACTTGTACTTCAGATGTTGTCATAAGGTCTCTCTCAGCCCACCCTTCTATGATTCAAAAGCTACCTTTCCAATAGATATCAGTCAGTAAAATACCACTCCACCCCCTCTCCATACCACCCAGTCACCAATGGTGCCACAAGGCTCTGTCCTTGGTTCCCTTCTCTTTAACATTCTGACCAACAACCTCCACACATCCATACAACAGGCCTCCCTACTACAGTACACAGATGATTCCACACTCATTTGCACATCTGGCAATGTGGCACACCTCCAAAAAATTACTCAGAATGCTTTAACAGCAATTGAAACATGGCTTTGTAACTCACAACTCATGCTCAACCCTAAAAAAAAACTACTACTTTTATCCCCAAACCCCTCTCCTATGAAAAAAAAAATGTAAAGTCCTATCTTTTAATAATATAACCACTGAAGTCACTTCTCGTAGCAAATTATTTGGGATGATGGTAGATGATAATCTTAAATTTACCAGCATATATAAAATTGCATAAGAAAAACTCATCAAAAACTAGGGATACCTTATAGAGCCAAAATTCTCACGGTTACAACTAAAGCTACACGTGCCACTACTTATCTCCTCCTCACACATCTTTATAGTGCTAGCATCCATAATAATCATCATGCATCACAATAATCAAAACTTGAACAATGCTGTAACAAATTTGCTACATTTTCAACAAATACCCCTTTCAGAACCCATGAGTATATAGTACTAAAAACCCTAAACTGGTTAAAACTACCCCATCAACTAACATATACACAGCTTCTTACACCTATAAAATTAACCAGAATCCTTATGCTTGTCCAGCACTAAATAACATTCTACACAACTATGTTCGTAGTCAGTCATTACGATCCAGTGACCAAAAACATATGTTTGTCCACAAACCTATGAATTTGGTGGGCAATTTCTGTACTCATACCATGTTGCTAAAGCCTGGAACTCCTTATCTCTATCCATCAGGTCAATACCCTCCCTCCTATCCTTCAAAACCATTCTGAAAGAATTTCTGTCCAAAAACTGGCTCTGTTCTTGCTCAACACCAAGATAAACTATTTTCTTAAATGTAAATAAATATCTATTCATACATTATACCTCCTTATTCTTCCTTTTTCACTCAATTTCTTACTGCTATCATTTTCCATCCCCAGATTTTCTCTCATTTTGCATTACAATTCCTGTTTGTATTATACTAACTCTTTAAACAGGCTAAAATGTCTCTAACTATTAAATCTTTGTCTTATAACTTGTGTCCATTCTTAATCAATGCTTTCATATGATGTCTAATTTTTTATAATTATTTAAACTATATTTTTGTGTACTATTTTTAAAGATTAAAATTACTGTTCTTAAAATATTTTGTAATACCTTGGAGCTTTTGTCCCCATGCCTCTGCTGGAAATGGGCTTCTGCCCAGTTGGACTTTCCCAGTATTCAAATGTCAGTAAATAAATAAATAAACTAAATAAATAAATATTCCAAGAAAACATGACCATAAAGAATGAATAAGGACCGTTACTAACACATCACACTATTCTAATGTCTCAGCACAAGTCTTCAAGGAATCTGAATACACTGATTAACAATCACAGTTAAACAAAGCTAAAATCATAACATTATCAAGCTATTAACTGATATTATAATGAATCTGTAGGTTTAAACCCTTAGGTTTTGTAGTAAACTTCAAATTCCTTATACTGCAATTGTCTTTTCACAACCATAATATCTGAAACAGAAATATTGTAAAATGCTAACCTTTTGTTAACTAATATTTGAGGAATGACAAGCAATAATATGTACTGTGACTGGGCTTTCTCCATTAAAACTGGTAATGTCCCTAAGGTCCTCCTGCTGTGTAACACACAATTTTCTCTTAGTTTTACCAATTTAAAACAGACTGCATGGGTACTAAAGAACATAAATAACAGATTGTGTGTCACAAGTAAATCATTCCTTACAAGCAAATTTCACATTCTTAATGGCTTTTATTTGATCTACATAATCATGTATACTGCAATGCCTATGTCTGAAAATGCCTACCGACTGACAAATTCTTCTAGTAAGAGAGACATTATTTCTGCTGAATCTACAATGTATTATAAAGTCATGTAGATTATGTTCTGCTTTGTAAGAAATCACTGGCTTACAAGCTAAAACAGAATAAAAGTACTGTAAATATACTATATTATATATTGCAATAAGACTCCTTGCTGGTGCTGTAGGTAAAAGAACAGTTTATATGTAAAGATATTATATTGTGTAGCGCAAAAACATATTCACTCTTCCTTTTTATATTTCATATTTTTTTTAATAATCACAGCTGGACACATTCTCAGTAGGGATGCCAAATGCCTGGTCTCTTGATTTTTTTAGTTATTCTGCAGCACACTTTTTTCTGCTGCAGTCTTCCCATATCCTCTCCATAAAGTCATATATGTAACATCTACCACCGCTATTAAAAAATGTCCTTCTGTAAGCTCTCCTTATGCTAAGGTATTCTCCATGGGGAAGGGCTTTCATCATTTGTTCTGTACAGCAATTACTGTCATGTAACCAAGTTCTTTTCCTGTTAAGGGTCCTATATAATCCAGATATAATACATTTTCCTTATCACCAAGTTTTAAAACCTAAATATGAAATCTCAGACTTACTGATATCTGTTACTTAACAATATGATTATAAAAGTATCAATAGCATGGGTACCCCCTTTTCATGTCAATAATAAATTGTCAGTAAAATGAAAATAATACATCATATATTTCTTAAACAATCAGAAATGTACAAGTATTCTTCCACTCCTTTCTCCAGGAATACATTTTGAATAGGGAGATGCAAAGGGAAGTCATACTGCAGTATCCTGCAACTGCTGAAAAATAACTTTAGTAAATTCAAAGAAACTGTGTTGTAAACCAAATAGTGTCAACCATATCACATATTGTAAAACTGGATCCTTATTTAAAAAGTACTTTAATGTTTCTATGCCAAAAATATACATAAAACAACATAAAGGGTGGGGATTTGATAAAGCCTGTATGGTCATTTTTGCCGTGATACACAGCCATGAAAAGTTTTAGAATCAATAAATTCCATGTAGCGGCGTGCACTCACACTCAAATATGGTAAATTCGGTGGCATGCTAATTACAGCATAAATAGCTGATTTGTATACTAATGAAGCAAACCAACATGGTAGAGTGATTCAAAAGGTGTAAAGCAACCAAGTGGACTCTGTGCTCATGTTGCCCATGTATTTGAAAACTTTTCAAATTCATCCATGGAAAGGAGTCTACATGGAAACAAGAGCAAGTAACTTTTTACAACTTTGAATGTTTAACTGTTCGATCTGTTAAGATCGACCTTTACAGATTCGAACATTTAAGCATTCGTCATTGTAATATAGACCCCATCAATCCATATGTTAACAGATGGGCAGCAAACTGGCTCACTGATAGAACTCAACTAGCCAAAATAGGGGAAGCCACCTCAAGCAGTAGACCTGTAACAAGTGTCTTGGGGCCTCTGTTATTTGGGATATACTTTTCTGAGGTGCAGGCCAAAACCATTGGGCTATGGCTGACCAAATTTGCAGATGACTGCAAGCTGGGTGCTGTCATCAATTCCCCTAGTGATGTAGACATCCTCCATGAGGGTCTCACTCAGACAAATGACTGGTGCCAAAAACATGGCCTCAAGCTGAATACCAAAAAATGCATCATCATCCCCTTGGAGAGAGTGATGTCCCCCAAATTATCACATTAGAAACAACATCCTAAGCACACAATCAGTTGTGAGGGATTTGGCACCCAGGTTGATAGTGATTTGAGTTTTGAACACCATGTTGCTTCCATTGTACAGAAAGCCTTCTATATGGCCCACCTCATAAATAAGGGTATCTCATCCAGGGACAATGAGGTCATAACATCCCTGTATTCTTCCCTTATAAGGCCCATTAATGAGTACAGTGCCCCTTTCGGCATGTACCTCGCAAAGCACATGCAGTAGCTGGATAGACCACAGAGGTTCCTCACCAGGAGAATACAGGGCTTCAAACATCTACCATACGCAGATAGTCTAAAAGTCTTATCCCTCTACTCACTTTCATACAGACTCCTCAGAGGTGACCTCTGTCTGGCATACAAGGCAATCATGGACACCACCTCAATGGGACTGCTGCATATCCGCAAATCAAACTCCACTTGAGTAACTTGCACACGATGCCTCAACCTGGTCTGTGACATCAACAGGACTTGTTGGCAGGACAGATTTGTGTCCCAGAGACTCCTCCATCTATGGAATAGACTCCTTCTCCACATCAAGCAGTGTACCTCTTTAATCCTTTTTAAGCACATTTGGATAATTGGATGGGAAACAGAAAATATACCCCGGGGATTCCATCCATGTCCCTGCTGGACAGGGGCATCAGGTGCTGACTTTTCTAAACATGGGCTAAACTCTTAGCTAGGCTTATAAGGGCATCAGGGCCAATAGCCTAGTAACATCCTATGATCCTATAATCCTATGTGCCTAGGCAGGCCTCCTAGTGGAAGTAGGCAGTGCTGTTGTGATTCCCCACTCCCAAGCAGTAAATACTCACAGCTGCACTCCATTAATAATGTACACCATATAAAAAGGCAGCACTGTAGCTAGGCAAGCTGATGTTAGTTCTATATGTTTGGAATACTGACAACAAACATTTCCTTCATGATATCTCTCCAGAGAAGTACTCATTCTTACAAGGTATGGTTCCATTTTGTCACCTACATACTGCATATTTTGGAATGCATTTAACAATAATGTAAGGCTTTTACACTGTTATCTGTATGATTACTTAGAAGTGTACTGATGTCATGGCCATATTTGTCCAGACATTTCAGAGGTAGACATGACTGGCAAAACATTATAATAAATGGAAATGACTGCTGTGTGAGAAATATGTAGAAATGCTTCCGGGACAGGTCCTTTGACAGCACTTGTAACATTTATAAGATATTTTGTTAACCAAAAGGGTCATTTACCTGTTCTTTTGCAGGGGTAGGGGCTAAGGTGAGTTACTATTATGGCACTAATAAGGATATCTTGCTCCTGTTATGCTCCTCCTTGTTTTGCAACCTGCCTGTTGTTAGTATTTCACATCCCTAGACTGTATTATGTTTTACCAGTGGGTAATATTGACTGGCTACCTTTTCTGTTGTATATGTAAACAATATTTTGTAGTTGTGTGATAGGTATGTGTATTATACATCTGTTTACTTGCAAGGCCATGTACAATCATGACATTGAGATATGTGAATCCACTTCTAAGACCCTTAACAGGTGCTGAAAACAATATAATAATTGATGGTTTATGGCAACATGGTATCTTCCTCCTGCAAAGACAAAGGCAAGATATGGGCTGTAGGCTCATACTATGGCAACAGATTGTTGCCAATGTGAATTCCATGGGCAGTCACTGCAGAACCTATGAGCAGATGCACCACAGGCCCACTGATATGATCAACACTGCATGAAGGACAGCAGCCGCAGTAGGCTGTGACCTCTTGGGTAAAGGTGGAGGCCCTGCTAGGTAAACACCACTGAGCAAGCTGACTTAAGGACCACACAAAGCTCACAGGAAACTGAAGTCCACTATGTGCTGAATGTAAGGGCCAGTGTGTCAGATGTACTAACCACATCCCAAGAGAAGCTGCCAGGTAGGCCTTGTTATCTGAACTACTAAAAACTGTTGTATATTTAGTGAATTTAAATGAATAAGTTAATTCTGTGTCATGTGTATTTATTTAATTGGGGGGACTGAAAATAGCTACTGTTATAAGCTTAGCTAGGAGTTGTCAGCCATGTTTTTGTTCAAACACTTGTTTACTGCAGCTATAAAGGGTCAAATGTATTACCTCATTTGTTGCAGTTTATTGTAATGCTGTTGCCCTTACCTCTTGTTTACCTTCTTTCAGGAACATCAGGCAACCAGGAAAACTTGCCTTCTGCAATTGATAAGCCAAATAGTTTGATGTCAGTACTGCTGATCAATTAGAACAAATATTGCAGTGTGTGAGTTTGATCTCAGGTGTGTTGTGTGTATTGATGGACTGTCTGTAATGGTGGCAGCATTGTTACTTTGTTAGCATATATTACACTATACTAGTGCCAGTATTAATGTTTTTCATCACAGGTGATTCTCACAATGGAACTGATGACCCCGTGGCACCTGGTGTCAGTGTAGCAACAGAGTCTGATGATGATGGTGGCTGACCTGAGGAACAGCTGGGGGTGGGTGCAGAGGTTGACATACAGCCATGTCTTGCATTTACATTGGAGACAACCAGTACGCCTACACCTACCCAGTCCACGGAGCCCACTGATCTTGGACAAGTGGAGGGAGAAGACATTGATTAGGGAAGTGTGGCCACTGTGGCTTCAGTGCCTGTTGAGTCTGGCCATGGTGAAAGTGTGGGTGAGGTGCCACATAGAAAGATTTATAGGGGTGCTCAGAGGGTGCCTGCTGTCCCTCCTCCACCTTGTGCAGGTGTCACTTCCAGTGCCACTCAACGTATGTTAAAGCCATCATGGAGGCACAGGCATGTTCCCATAGATGCTCCAGACAAATGCTCAGGATTGTGGATGTGACACAGTCTGATATGTGTGACTGTCTCCACTGTGCTGCTGATTCACTGGGTCAGATGAATGACACATTGGAATGAGGTGTGTCTGTGATGGACCGAGAGGTGTCTGTCATGGAATGTCTGCTGGGATGGAAACAGGATCCTCATGGGAAAAGATTTTCCACATCATCTGCTGTCACCCAATATGGATGTGCCTGATCACACTTCCATAGTGGCAGTACTTCCACTGCTACATTAGTGACTGTGCTGTCCACACAAAGACATGGCAGGCCATGGGGTCATGGTCATGGGCATTCTGTAAAGGGACCTCATCCAGCAGACAGCAGTCACATTCTGGTAGCAGCACTGCATCTGAGAATAGTCTTGGACATCAACGTGCCATGCAACTCCTTGCAGAGCCAGTTCTCATGGTCAGGGACAACAACAATGAACTGCCACTTCTACCATGCATGGCTCACACCTGTCCAACACAACAAGGTGTAGAGCTAGGACTCAGCTTGACTGTGTTCATGCACACACTCATACAACAGTTTCACTTGCAGGAGCCCTACAGAGACACATACAACAGTTATTCATTTTCTCTATCTGTCCATTTGTTGTTTTGTCCAAATATCTGCCTTCTTACTCACATACACTCACCGACTTTTTGTGTCAGCCTAGGATTCCTGCCCCCCACACAACACCCTGTGCAAATGATGATAACTGTGCCATATTCCTGTGTTCTACCTTACTAGTTTAGGGATACAAAATCTGTGCCTGATGCTCAGGGTGCATAGCTAACTTAGTGCTTACTATATCTGCATTTGTGTTGGAGAACTGTTTATTGTACCTGTGACTTATATAGGCCTTGGAAATGTAGAGAGTTGAGCATCCAAATGTTACAACATTATAGTAAATGCTGTTGTAAGGATTGTGAATTCAGAAACTGCAATGTGTATTATTCCTTTGTAACTTCTTTCTGTAATGACCACCACACAACACTTTGTTCAAGTGATGATAACTGTGCCATATCCTTGTTTTCTGTTTTGGATTCAGGTTGAAAAAAGCTTGGTGTCTGATGCTCAGGGTGCATAGTTAACTTGCTGCTTATTATATCTGCATTTGTAGTCTTTAACTGCTCTTCGTACCTTTTACTTATATTGGCCTTGGAAAGTTTGACAGTTGATAGCCTCAATATGTCAGAACTTTATCTCCTGTGAGGGTTGTGGAGTAAGAAACTGCAATGCGTATTATTACTTTCTAACATATCTCTTACAGGATTTTCCAGTCCAAACATATGATGTACATCACAGATCATGCTATGATATGCAGAGCTTAGGATTGTATGACAGCATGGCATTTGCTTTTCTCTTTCTTTAGTTTTCCTCATTTAAACTTTTTTTGGCCACTGTTTGTGCAATGCACACATAGTGAAAACACTGAAAGTAGAGAACCTGGTACCAAAAATAAAATAGTAAAGTAGGGGATGTCATGTAACTAGTCTGTTGGCAGTGTATTGCTGCTATGTGCATTGGCATCACCTTCACTTTCACCTAAAACAAATACACAAAGACCTGCACATTCAATAAACCTGACATTGCATTGCTAGCCAATGTTTCTCACCATTTTGTACTCCCGGGTACCATGTTTGCATGATAGTAAGTATCACACAACATTTTCAAACACTGTGCACTCACCCAGTAAACTTGCAATAACTGGAATCGGTGACAAAATATCAAGATACAAAATGCAATTGGCGGGAAAGCCTCATTCTACATTGGGCTTCATCTCTGCTAGTTAGGGATCATGTTTGTGGCAACAGAATGCACTTCTGAGCTCAGAGGTAGGGTGTCCAGGTGTCCAAAGTGTTTGTTGGACTCCACAGGTAACCGACACACTGGTGAACAATGTTGGCAGCATTTTGGCAACCTGAGAAGGAGGAAGAGGGATACCCTCAGCCATTGGATAGGGGAACTTAGAACTGGGGACACCCCACAGATGTATAAGTATCAATTACAGTGGCTACTTGTAAGAGCTAAAACCTGAATATAGTCAAGACTGGTATTCATTTATTTATTTATTTATTTATTTATTTAAATTTGTTGACTGGGAGTGTCCAACTGGACGTAGGTCCATTTTCAGCGGAGGCCCGGGGAGAAAAGCTCCACAGTTAAAATAAACAGACAGTATATACATTAAATTACATAGTGAATAACAATTTACATAGCAATTACTTACAACATATTTACAGATGAAGAACATAGTACATCAGTAGACAACTAGAATCTTTATCTGTGGAGTGCATACCAGACGTTAACAAATGTTACAAGAAGAAGAAGTTTGTGCTGTATAATAAGTACTGGCTTATGAGCATCTGAGCTTGCTATAATCAAGGTAGTTAGTGGAGTGGAAAGAAAGGTAGTGGTTGGATGGGGTGGATGATATTAGAGTGGGAGTTGCAAGGGCATAGCCAGCATGTTTTTAGTTGCGCTTTTAGTAAAGTTTTGAAATAATGGTATTCTGTTCTGTTCTGGTTTTTCCACAGGTGCCACACAGAGACAGCTTTGAATGTGAGGACCCATGCCATAAGATTGACAAGGATTAGGGGAGTATGTGGTATGTTTGTATCAGAGCAGTACTGTTATTGCAGCAAGTTAAAAACAGCTATTTTTTGTATTTAATACAGTTGTATAAAACTGAGCATGCATCTCTCAAAATACCTTTTTGACTTTTAAGACTACCCAGCTCATAACAGTTACACACTATACTACAGACTTGAAACAAGCAATCCTTGATGTGTGCATATATTGTACATATGCGTGTCCATATTATACTGATTACAGTTTTCAGCGGGCCATCTGTGCAACTGGTATAGAAGTCTGAAGTTACATTGCAATAATCATAAAAAATTAACAGTATTGTATATTTGGGAAGTGTGTTTTGTAAACACGAAACCCCTGACTTCTCTCTAATACTGTACTGTTACTTTGTCCTACAGACTAATGCATGCATAGTGTCCTTTTACAGTTGAGAGATGCATGCTCACATTATTTTAGACAATATGGACCTGTTGCTTTGTGTTACGGATTAAGGCATGCATACATTCTTTTATAGTTGAAATATGCATGATCAGCTTGATACAACTGTATTAAATACCAAATAAGCTGTCTTTAACTTTGCTACAATAAAGGTACTGTTCTGATGCATACATACCATATGCTTCTCTCATCCTTGCCCATCTCACAGCATGGGTCCTCACATTCAAAGCTCTCTCTGTGGCAGCTGTGGAAAAATTAGAACAGAACAGAATACTATTATGACTACCAGTCTTAACTATATTCAGTTTTTAACTCTTACAAGTAGTCACTTTAATTGATACATACACTTTTATGGGGTGTCCCCGGTACTAAATTCCCCAATCCAATGGTAAAGGGTATCCTTTTTTCTCCTCCAGAGGTCATTGAAATGCTGTCAACATTGATCACCAGTGTGGAGGATACCTGTAGCACTGGTCAAAGCCCAGGCAACACTATTCAATGCTTCACATTTGCATTCTCAGCCTGAATAGTCCCTCTGCAGTAACCAGGGCCCATGATGCTTAACTAGGAGTCCAACAAACACTTTGGACTCCTGGACACCCCATGTCTGAGCTTGAAACTGCACTCCCTCACCACAAACACAAGCCATGACTGCCTGAGATCAAGTCCAATGCAGAATGATGTTTTTCTGCAAACAGCATTTTATATCCTGATGTTTTGTCACCAATTCCAGTTACTGTGTGCTTACTGGCTATGCGCACAATGTCTGAAAATGTTACGTGTTGCTTATCATTGCACAAACACGGTGGGTGGGTTCTCTGCTTTCAGTGTTTGCTCTGTGTGGCACAGCCCACAATCAGTGGCCAAAAAAACTTTATATGAAGAAAACTAAAGAAAGGGAAAAGTAAATGCCATGCTGTCATACAATCCTTGGGCAGAATCAGTGCTATCTGTGTCATAGCTCTCAACCTTCCATCTTCAACATGAAGAACAGTAGCCCTCATAATGTGGAACAAATAGGCAAAATGTGGAAAGCATACTAATGGCTTACTAAGATCTGAAACTAGGAAGGTTATACAATGGTTAAAATTTGCTGGTCTTACTTACATAAAAAAGCTTGTAATGAATCCATGTGATTAATTTCTATTAACCCTGGATGTCAGTGAGAAACTTCATAACACTGGATGTGTGACACACCCTTTCAATGTGGAACTTCATGAAACATGAACTTTTTAAGACCCCAAATGAGGTACATTCTTAATAATGAAATACATTTGAGAGGTATGATATATGTTGTCCTGGTGGTCACTGTAGCATTTCCTGCAAATTCACATACTGGAGCTGCTTGGACTTCAGAATTGCTATCTGCATTTACTTGCAAGCTTTCATGGCCATTGTTAACTTCTGAAACAAGGAAGGTTATATAATGGTTAAAATGTGTGGGTTTTACTTACATAAAAGAACTTGTAATGAATTAATGAAATTCATTTCTATTAACCTTAGATGATAGCCAGAAACTTCATAACAGTGGATGTGTGACAGACCCTTCCAATATAGAACTTCATGCGATATGAACTTTTTAAGACCCCAGATTAGGTACATTCCTAATAATGAGGTACACTTGAGAGACATGATATGTGTAGTCCTGGTGGTCACTGTGGCATTTCCTGAAAATTTGCGTACTGGAGCTGTTTGGACTTACACAAATTTGCCATCTGCATTCACTTGAAAGCTTTTACGGCCAGCAGCCTTACATGGAATTGATATCCACATTCACCTAAGAGGATTTTTGGTCAGCAACACTGCTGCAAGACTCAAAACCTTGCTTAGGTATGCAGTGCCTCATTAATACGCATTGTGCGATGCTGAGCGATGAGCAACATCATGCCAGCTGTAACACTCTGTAGCTCTGCACAAAGCCTACATGGACTTTACTGAATCCCAGGGAAAGTCATCCTCTTCAGTATCCTGCATTTACTTTAACAAATCTGTGGAATTCTTAATGAAGGAAGTATTAAAATGTAAGATGTAATTAGATTACTTATATAATGGGCAAATGTTACGTCAATACCCTACTGGAGAACATGAGTTTGCCAACAGGGTACTAATGTACAGATATTGCCCACTGAAAACAAGTTTGCTACTTCAGGGTAGCACAATAAAGCACCATGAAGCAAAAACAAATATCAGCCTCCATTTTTTATACATGTTTAATGTGTTTAATGTGTTTTCTCATTTTAGTGAGCATAAAAAAGTCAACAAAAGAAAAAAGTAACTAGAGAGTGTGTACATGTGTAAGTCTCTGTGTGTGTGTGTGCATGTGTGTGTGTGATGTGTGTGTGTGTGTGTGTGTGTGTGTGTGTGTGTGTGTGTGTGTGTGTGTGTGTGTGTGTGTGTGTGCATGTGTGTGTGTGTGTCTGTGTGTGAGTGTGTGGTACGGCAAGAATGAAACATTAGGCAGTAAAACTATTTAATATCAAAACATAAAAATATACACACTAATTAAAAAAACACAAAATATAAAAATAGAAACAAATTAACAGATTGCCTATTATTTATGTATAATAATATCATCCAGGGTTGGAATTATAGGGGAAATTATGGTTCTTCCAGGGATGGAGAGGCTCAACACTGCCCCTTGAGCAGTCTGTTATATCCCAAAAAACACTCATCCTGTCAAGCATTATTGCTTGCCTATCATTTTATTACTCTACACATTAATGTTACCACACCCAGATATAATGGGTCTGTATGCTGGGTTAACCATAGGTTCATAGGTATTTACTAGGCTAACGACCAAAAAGGCCTTTTTAAGCCTAGCCATGCATCCCAAGTCTCTGACTAGTTCTGATACCCTTGATAAGTGTAAGCATGGGCCTGGGAGATGAACCATTTACAGGTTACCTGTTTGCATTAGAGAAAGAGATGCCAAACCAGGGATGAATTTCCAGTTTCCCATCCAATTGTCCAAGGTGCACTTGAATTGGGTTAGGGAAGAACTCTGTTTCACATTGATGGGGAGCCTGTTCCATAGAGGGGGTAGTCTCTGGGATACATACCTATCTCTCCAGCAGGTCCTATTTATATCACAGGCAAGGATTAAGTCTTTAGAATGGGTAATTCTGGTACTGTTTATTTTGTGGACATGCAGGAGATCCATCAGAGTGGGGTCTGAGAATGCCCTGTATGCCAGTCAGAAATCTCTACTCAAAAGCCTGTAGAAGACATAATACAGGGATAGGGCCTCGAGGGGTCTGCATAAGACATACTACTTATGCCCTGTATTCTTTTAGTAAGGGACTTCTGTGAATGCCCCAGTTATTGGATATGCCTGGTTAGGTACATACCAAAGGGGGCATTGTACTCAATGCCCCCTTTAGGTACATACCAATGGGAGCATTGTACTCAAGGCCCCCTTTAGGTACATACCAAAGGGGGCATTGTACTCAATGCCCCCTTTAGGTACATACCAAAGGGGGCATTGTACTCAATGCCCCCTTTAGGTACATACCAAAGGGGGCATTGTACTCAATGATAAGTCTGATGAATTTCAAAAACAAAAATAACGAAAGCAAGCTGGAGCAGGAAAATAAAAAATAATTTATTATGAGCGCTTTTGGAAAAAACGATGCTTCTCATTCATCAGATAAACAAGATGTGAACTAAGGGGTGATTTTATATCAAATCTCGTCATGATTGATTAATTAGACTGTCATGTGATTCTAAAAATAAAGTTTCCATACATAAGCAAATACTAAAACATATAATGCAAAATAAATATAAACTAATAATGACCATTTAACTTGTAAATACATAAACCCTGCAATGTAAATAAACATTAAAAACATTAAAACATTGTATGCAGCTATTATGGGGACTTACTAAAAATCATTAATTAAGAGAAAAAGAAAACAATAATGTATGTCTTAAAGTTATTAAAACTCAAGAAATATTAAGAAATATTAAATTTGATGAACAACAACTATCTCTTCAAGGCTAAAAGTTTAAGGACACACTTAACAGAAATATTTTCGTTAAGACCTGGGAAGATATATGCTGCAGTTCTAATTTGCCAGCATAATTCATCTATTTCTAAGTTAATCTGCCATGGGCCACCTAACTCATCCTGTAAAACTTGTTGAAGTATAGTAAATTTAAAATGATGTTCAGGAAAATCATGTATAAGCCTAGCTAATGCATTTTTCAAGTCTTTTTTACCAATCGCATATTGGTCTTCATAAATGCGTTGTTTTATTTTTCTTTCTGTCTTGCCAATGTAGAACTCGGAACAGACCTGGCAACAAGCGGAGTAAACTACTCCTTTAATATTACAAGTATATCTATTTTGAACTTTATAGATTTTGTCCCTAATTTTAAGCTGATAGGATGTATTTAAATATCTACATTGCTGGCAAGCACCACATCTAAACATACCCACTTTCTTGTTGACTGTGGGTTTAGTTGATGAATGCAACAATGCCTTTAAATATGAACCATGTCTGTAAGTGATTTTTGGTTGGTTTCCTAGCAGTTTATTTAAGGTGCTATCTTCCTTGAGTAAAGCCCAATTTTTATTTAATATCTCTCTAATACCAACATGGTGTAAGCTATATGTACATAAAAAACGAGTTGAGTAACTTATAAGACCAATATCGGAAGAACTATTATGTTTGTTTCTAAAAGAAGGATGGTAAACTGAATTATCACCATCTAATAAAGGCTTAAAATGTCCTGTTTGTCTTTTGTGAGTATGTCCTTCAAACCAAATAAAATTATCCATGAGAAAGCATTTAGACACCTCATCTTATGAGCTTGTTAGTTTAAATGAATACAATACTGCCCTTAAAAGAATTAATTCTATTTTTGATGAACTTTTCTTAGATGGGGCTATTGATTTCGATCTTTTTAATTTTTTAACTATGCTTCTCTTTTTGGCACACCCAAAATTCATAAAATGATTGTTGACCCACCATTTAGACCTATTGTTGACAGACGTAGGTCCGTTACCTATGCGTGTGCCAAATATGTAAATAGTGTTTTTTTACCAGGATGACATGTTTCATTTATGGAACGGCCCCAGTGAACTTGTCCCTGAGTTTATTGATAATATTACATCTTTAACAAACTTCCTAGAATTCACATTTAACTTACAAAGTGACACTATTAATTTTCTTGATATTCATTTACACAAGGACTTTCTTAATAGTAGGTTTAAAAGCACCATTTATAGGAAGTCTACATATTCTAATTCTTTCCTCCATTTTTCTAGCTGCCACCCCTACCACCAAAAGAGAGCGGTGGTAAAGGGACAAATGGTTAGGGCAGCTAGAATGATTTCTGATGAATTAGATTATATGGAAGAAAATGAACTTTTAGTCAAAATGTTTTCTAACAGAGGATATCCCATGTCTTTGCTCTTAAACATTTCTGCAGAAGTTACTATTAAAAGACAAACAGGACATTTTAATCCTTTATTAGATGGTGATAATTCAGTTTACCATCCTTCTTTCAGAAACGAACATAATAGTTCTTCCGATATTGGTCTTATAAGTTATTCAACTAGTTTTTTTATGTACATATAGTTTAGACCATGTTGGTATTAGAGAGATATTAAATAAAAATTGGGCTTTACTCAAGGAAGATAGCACTTTAAATAAACTGCTAGGAAACCAACCAAAAATCACTTACAGACGTGGTTCAAATTTAAAAGCATTGTTGTATTCATCAACTAAACCCACAGTCAACAAGAAAGTGGATATGTTTAGATGCTGTGCTTGCCAGCAATGTAGATATTTAAATACATCATATCAGCTTAAAATCAGGGACAAAATCTATAAAGTTCAAAAGAGATATACTTGTAATATTAAAGGAGTAGTTTACTCCGCTTGTTGCCAGGTCTGTTCCGCCTTCTACATTGGCAAGACAGAAAGAAAAATAAAACAACGCATTTATGAACACCAATATGTGATTGGTAAAAAAAGACTTGACTAATGCATTAGCTAGGCATATACATGATTTTCCTGAACATCATTTTAAATTTACTATACTTCAACAAGTTTTACAGGATGAGTTAGGTGGCCCATGGCAGATTAACTTAGAAATAGATGAATTACGCTGGCAAATTAGAACTGCAGCATATATCTTCCCAGGTCTTAACGAAAATATTTCTGTTAAGTGTGTCCTTAAACTTTTAGTCTTGAAGAGATAGTTGTTGTTCATCAAATTTAATATTTCTTAATATTTCTTGAGTTTTAATAACTTTAAGACATACATTATTGTTTTCTTTTTGTCTTAATTCATGATTTTTAGTAAGTCCCCATAATAGCTGCATACAATGTTTTAATGTTTTTAATGTTTATTTACATTGCAGGGTTTATGTATTTACAAGTTATATGGTCATTATTAATTTATATTTATTTTGCATTTATATGTTTTAGTATTTGCTTATATATGGAAACATTATTTTTAGAATCACATGACAGTCTAATTAATTAATCATGACGAGATTTGATATAAAACCACCCCTTAGTTCACATCATGTTTATCTGATGAAGGAGAAGCATTGTTTTTTCCCAAAGCGCTCATAATAAATAGTTTTTTATTTTCCTGCTCCAGCTTGCTTTCGTTATTTTTGTTTTTGAAGTTTATTACAGTTTTTTGGTTTTGTTTGTTTTTATGGCAAACCAAGAATGAGCGGGATCGCAAGGCTCTCTTTTCTCACAAGATGAACCTGCTAATAATGGTTCTACTCATTTAAATCCTATTACCGGAGAGGCGAACGCCGTTTGGGATCTCACGGCCCATATTCATGTGCTTATGAGCCGGGTGGATAGTCTATCACAGAGGATGGATGGTCTTTTTCCTATTTCCAACACAGGCGGTGTTGGTAAAGATGCTGTATGCAGCTTACGTAATGGGACTTCTCAACAACAAATATCGAACAACAATTTAAATTTGCCTCTTCAAGGAGAGAACCAATCCAACCAGATTAGCCAATCGAAACAACCTACAACAACTGAGGCAAGTTCGGTTGAGCGTAGAACTAGCGTTCAGCCAGACGATAATCAATGTGTTATAGGAACTTCTCAGGAAATGCCTAATGTGACTGTGCCTTCTATTGGGAACTTTTTAAGTAAAGATGACTTTTTCAAAAATAATTCCTGCCTACAATATTCGGCTTCTTCAGTGCCAGGGGCGGTGAGTAATCTTGTGAATAATATTAATGAGTTCGACCAAAAATTATTTCGCTGTAGGAAGCTACAGCTTGAAATTTCTTACTTTGATGAATGTTTGGCAAAAGGCATTATTCCGAAAGGACTTAGACAATGGAGGTACCCTGTAGGAGTGGTTGAAGGGTCTGATTTCCATCTAGAACTTTTGGATTTATTTAATAGACAAGGGTTTGACTTTATTAAGGCACTTTTTAATTTTTATAAATCTGAAGTGTCAATGCTTAAAAGTGAGCTTGAAATTTTAGAACATTTAATAAAATCTAATGCAGATTTTCCTCGTTACAAGTATGAATATACGAGGATTTTCACTAGCATTGAAGCTACTATTTCAAAAATAATTAATACCAAGAGGAAGAAAATTGAAAGAGATGTTCAGCAGTATGCTAGTAATAAAGTTTATCCCCCTCCACCACCTGTTTTTAAAACTAACTATGCCATTGACAATATAAATTAACTTGGCTCTAACAATATTGGTGTTGAGGTCAATACTGCTAATGCGGAGATCAGCAATCCTGTTGGGCAACCCTCTCCCCTCCGCAGGAGTGAGCAGATAAAAAATAGTTCTAACAATAATAATGGAGGCAACCAAGCTCAATTCCAACATAGAGACACTGTGAATAATAATCAGGCTAGTAATAGCCACCAACAGGTTTTTCCCACAAACCAGTCCAAATCTACGAGGAAGCAGAGGACATACAACAATCAAGGCCGAACACGGAACAGGAGGAACCAGCGCAGGAGATAACAAGACCTAATGTCCTTAATCCTCAAATTTTTTCAAATGTTCGAGGGGATTTTCATATTTATAACTATACAGACATTAATATTCCCCAGGACATTATTGAGTTTTTAGCTAAAGGTCTAACCTTTGTTCCGGACACTAATACGAATTTGGTCAATACTATTATTGATCTTAAACCATTTACTCATAAATTGAATCTTAATGTGTTAATGGGAGCAAACTCCAGCATCAATAATTTATTCAGAGTGTCGAGTTTGTTTAATCCACCTTTACACACTAACGTCCTTTCTTTTGAAAAAATGTGTGAAATTGATTTTAGAGCTTTAAGTACAAAGCATAGGAAACATAATTTGAATATTAATGACAATGAACGTGATTTTATTAGGCTTCTAAGATATTGCAATATCAGGGTTATGAAGCCCGATAAGGGGGGCGGACTTGTTTTCATGGATCATGACATATATGTCATGTCCATGAGAAAGCATTTAGACATCTCATCTTATGAGCTTGTTAGTTTAAATGAATACAATACTGCCCTTAAAAGAATTAATTCTATTTTAGATTAACTTTTCTTAGATAGGGCTATTGATTTCGATCTTTTTAATTTTTTAACTATGCCCACCCCAGAATTGCTTCTCTTTTTGGCACACCCAAAATTCATAAAACGATTGTTGACCCACCATTTAGACCTATTGTTGACGGACGTAGGTCCGTTACCTATGCGTGTGCCAAATATGTAGATAGTGTTTTAAAACCTTTAATAGAGCATGAGGTTCAAATATGCAAAGATTCTTGGAGCTTTTCAACACAACTTAGTACCATTCCATTCCATCATGACTATAAGTTCTTGTCAATTGATGTCAAGGACTTATATACCGTCATTCCCCAAGATTTAGGTTTGGAATGGATTTGTGAATATATGTCACAAAGACAAATTAGTGATAACACAATTTATGTTGTTGAAACCTTGTTAGAAATTGTTCTTACAAATAATTTTATTTGGTTTGAAGGACAGACTTACCTCCAAAAAAGTGGAGTAGCCATGGGGTCTCCGTGTGGAGGAAGTTTTGCCAATTGTATCATGGCACACTGGGAAAAAACAATACTGTTTAACAATGTATTGTTTAAAGAACATGTCACCTGGTATACTCATTACCAGGACGACATGTTTCTTTTATGGAATGGCCCCAGTGAACTTGTCCCTGAGTTTATTGATAATTTTACATCTTTAACAAACTTCCTAGAATTCACATTTAACTTACAAAGTGACACTATTAATTTTCTTGATATTGATTTACATAAGGACTTTCTTAATAGTAGGTTTAAAAGCACCATTTATAGGAAGTCTACATATTCTAATTCTTTCCTCCATTTTTCTAGCTGCCACCCCTACCAGCAAAAGAGAGCGGTGGTAAAGGGACAAATGGTTAGGGCAGCTAGAATAATTTTTGATGATTTAGATTATATGGAGGAAAGTGAACTTTTAGTCAAAATGTTTTCTAACAGAGGATATCCCATGTCTTTGCTCTTAAACATTTCTGCAGAAGTTACTATTAAAAGACAAACAGGACATTTTAAGCCTTTATTAGATGGTGATAATTCAGTTTACCATCCTTCTTTTAGAAACGAACATAATAGTTTTCTGATATTGGTCTTATAAGTTATTCAACTAGTTTTTTATGTACATATAGTTTAGACCATGTTGGTATTAGAGAGATATTAAATAAAAATTGGGCTTTACTCAAGGAAGATAGCACTTTAAATAAACTGCTAGGAAACCAACCAAAAATCACTTACAGACGTGGTTCAAATTTAAAAGCATTGTTGTATTCATCAACTAAACCCACAGTCAACAAGAAAGTGGGTATGTTTAGATGCTGTGCTTGCCAGCAATGTAGATATTTAAATACATCCTATCAGCTTAAAATTAGGGACAAAATCTATAAAGTTCAAAATAGATATACTTGTAACATTAAAGGAGTAGTTTACTCCGCTTGTTGCCAGGTCTGTTCCGCGTTCTACATTGGCAAGACAGAAAGAAAAATAAAACAACGCATTTATGAACACCAATATGCGATTGGTAAAAAAGACTTGACTAATGCATTAGCTAGGCATATACATGATTTTCCTGAACATCATTTTAAATTTACTATACTTCAACAAGTTTTACAGGATGAGTTAGGTGGCCCATGGCAGATTAACTTAGAAATAGATGAATTACGCTGGCAAATTAGAACTGCAGCATATATCTTCCCCGGTCTTAACGAAAATATTTCTGTTAAGTGTGTCCTTAAACTTTTAGCCTTGAAGAGATAGTTGTTGTTCATCAAATTTAATATTTCTTAATATTTCTTGAGTTTTAATAACTTTAAGACATACATTATTGTTTTCTTTTTCTCTTAATTAATGATTTTTAGTAAGTCCCCATAATAGCTGCATACAATGTTTTAATGTTTTTAATGTTTATTTACATTGCAGGGTTTATGTATTTACAAGTTATATGGTCATTATTAGTTTATATTTATTTTGCATTTATATGTTTTAGTATTTGCTTATATATGGAAACTTTATTTTTAAAATCACATGACAGTCTAATTAATTAATCATGACGAGATTTGATATAAAACCACCCCTTAGTTCACATCTTGTTTATCTGATGAAGGAGAAGCATTGTTTTTTCCGAAAGCGCTCATAATAAATAGTTTTTTATTTTCCTGCTCCAGCTTGCTTTTGTTATTTTTGTTTTTGAAGTTTATTACAGTTTTTTGGTTTTATAAGTCTGATGAATGCCGAATACAGTGGAACAATTACTTCCTTGGACTTAGATGCCATACCTTTGTTTATAAGTTGTGCAACATAGAATTATTTCCTCACCACTGTAGACACGTGATGATCAAAGGCTAGATTACTATCTGTGTCCCTAAGTCCCTGACTACTGGGTCAACACTAAGGGGTGTGTTGTCAATATGACAGTTACCATGGATGGATGACTCCCCAAAGGATACTATTATGCATTTCTTGGCATTTAGTTTTAGTCCATGGCTCTAACACCAGGTGTTTGTCTGTGTCAGTCTCTTCTGGAGAACATTTGTGTCAGTGTGAGATTCAATGACCACTCCTAATTTGCAATCATCTGCAAATTTAGTCAGCCAGAGACCAATGACATTGGCCTTGACTTCTGAAAAATAAATGCCAAAAAGGAGTGGTCCAAGGACTGATCCCTGAGGGATTCCATTTGTGACTGGCCTCTTTGTAGAGGAGGACTGCCCAATTCTAACTTCCTGGGTCCTGTATGTGAATTAGTTGGCTATCCACTGGGTGACATATGGGTTTATACCTAACTTCTTGAGTTTGTCAACAATGCCCAAGTGGGGTATTGTTTCAAATGCCTTGGCCAGGTCAAGGTAGGCAGAGTGAACAATTTTGCCCTTAACCATTGCTTTGGTGACCTTCTCAAAGAAGTCCACCAGGCTGAGTAGGCATGATCTGCCCTTGTTGAAACCAAACTGGGTTGGGTCCAGTGTCTGGAGGTTTACTATATCTATATTGATCATCCCCATGATAATTCTTTCCATGGCTTTACGTATAAGACTAGTGAGACTTATGGGTCTGTAGTTTCCAGAGTCTGTAGATGGCCCACGTTTGTGCAGAGGGATGACTGTTGCCTTTCTCCATTCATGAGGCATGAAGCCTGTTTGGAGGCTACAGTTAAATAGTAATTCCAGAGGCCCTGATAGGTCATGTTTCATGCTATTTAGAAGGCATCCTGGGATATTGTCTGGGCCTATTGATGCAGTGTTCTTGGTCATAGAGAGAGCATTAAGGACCTGTTCACTAGTGATAATAGAGTGATTGATATTTGATAATATTTTCTGAGGAAAGGTTGAGAGCAAGAGTGGAGTAAAGTTGGAGCTGAATTTATCAGCCAGGAGGTTTGCTATATCTTCTGTCTCAGTAAAGGTGGCTCCATTTACAATGAGCTCTGCACACAATTGTGTGTTGCCTTTGAGGTTGCAGACATAGCTAAAGAATGCTTTATGGTTGTTCTTGGCCTGGGAGGCCAAACTTACCTCAAATTTGGCTTTAGTAGAATTTACTTGTCCTCTGAGTTGTTTTAGTTTGATGAGAGTGCTTTTATCCTGCTGAGTGCTGCACCTCCTAATTTTTGCCATAATTTTCATCCTCCTGTTATACATCCAAATGATTTTGTGATTCCACCAGGGTAGCTTGTTTTTTTGAGTTAGTTCTGTACTTCTT
Organism: Protopterus annectens; assembly: GCF_019279795.1. Classification (NCBI taxonomy): domain Eukaryota; kingdom Metazoa; phylum Chordata; order Ceratodontiformes; family Protopteridae; genus Protopterus; species Protopterus annectens. Next base: position 567,765,433 of record NC_056737.1, read on the forward strand.
CCCAGTCGGTACAGCTACCTCTATGCAACTATTAGCATGCTTGTGCAGGGTTTCTCTGAACAGTTCTGCATAGGCAGAATTGTTCTCAGGGTTTATGGGGGCTTGAAATTTTATCAGGTTCTCACTTAATAGCAGGAGGATAGCCTTAGAATACTTCCTGAATATTCTTGGTTTAGCTGTGGGTTCAGGTTTTATTTTTACTTCAAAGGAGACTATTTTGTGGTCTGACCTTACCAGGGAATGTAGTACAGTAGGGAGTGTGCAGCAGTCTCCCATATTAGTGAGGACCAAATGCAGCATGGTTGCACCCCTGGTTGGTGTATTGACTATCTGATCCAGGGAGTTTGTGTTTACAAAAATTCAGAATCTCTGTGCATGTACCTTTGGTGTCATATAGGATTGTCAGTTGAGAGTGGGGTAATTAAAGTCACCCATGAATATGGTATTGAGTTGGATGGTTAATGTTTTTAATAAGTTTAAATACATGGTATGCGTTTCATGGGTCATAGAGGGGGACCTATAGCTTGCAAGGAATTTGTATTGGATTTTACCTATGGTGATTTGAATATGGGGCAGCTCAAGTGCATTGTCCTGTTTGACCAGCCTTGAAGTATATTTATTTTTGATGTAAATAGAGACACTTCCACCTTTAGTCCCTGCCTGTAAAGTACCTGGTCTAAATGCGTGGGAGGCATTATAACCTTGCACTGGTGGTGTGCCCTCTGTGGCTTTAAACCACATCTCAGTGACCGCACTGACATCAGCATTCTCTAGAGTAAAGAGGGCTTCTAGAGAGTGGAGATTTTTTTTTTTTAGACCCCTAGCATTGAGCAGTAATACCTTTAGAGTTTCTTGGTTTTGAATTTCTATGTCGGAAGTACTTTCATTTTGGCATTGCCTAAAAAAAGGCAGTATGGGGGAAGACAATGTTTTAGCTAATATTCGAAAGCTTAGAGGGAAAAGGTGCAGACCATCCCTGGCAAAGCAATGTGGTCTGTTGACCATCTCCTTCCATGCTGACAAATATTACACCTCCTTACAATGACACCAGAAACTAAGCTAATTATTAAAGTTAATCAACTTTTGTTTGTATTGTAGTATCATGCTTGGAGTATTTAAAATGCTACTTAATGCAAGGCTCATACCAGCCTGAGACACATAGTCTGAGAGCTCAATGATGTCTCTCTTCATATAGTCTAGGGAGGTACGTCTCAAGTCATTTACTGCCACATGAACTATGACTGAGTCGTATTGGTAATTGTGGTCCAATGACCTGAGTTCATGAATAATGTGGTGGATCCTAGCCCGATAAGCAACTGACCATAACTTTCTCCTTACTCAGCCTGGTGAGAGGGACATCAGTGTGTCTCACAATGGAGTCTCCAATGACTAGAATGTTGGATTGTGTGGTGACTTACTTTATGGGCTTAGAGGCAGAGGCTCCATGATATGTAGCTTGATGTGTTGATGAGGGTGCTGTTTTGAAAGAACACATTTGGGGCTGCTGAGGGTTTTTCTTATGTGCACTTTGTCTAGGAGGTCTTTGTGGTTTAGTAAGGTTATGTAAGTCCCTCAGCATATATAGGTCGATATGTCTGCTTTGAATTGTGAATAATGGCTGCAGCATGTGTACAACTGACAACCTTATTGACATTAGGAGTATTTTTATGTGAGAGCTTTGCCTCCAGTGACATTGTGTAAATACGTCTCTCACATACCGTATCAGTAGGTTTGAGAATTAACTGGTTGTCAGTAAACATGAGGCAATTTCTACATTGCCTTAGGGTGCCCATATCCACCAAGCTGGTAACGGAGATAGTAGGAAAGTTCATATACATGTCAACATACCCTTTGTTATTGATTAGACTGTTGGAGTGGAACTATCAATCACTGACAGGAGTATCTGGTTTGCAACTATGTGGACAGTGTTTGTCATTTCAAACTAGTTGTCCTGTGCGCAGCTAGATATTGGAGAAATTTCAATTGTGCTTTTACAGGAAAAATGTCACTCAAGGCATCTGAGTCTGTACAGACCACTGCCAAACACTTGAGGGGAAACTAATACGTAGACCCTGAAATTTTAAGAATGAGGTATTTAGGTAGCTATTCTGAAGTTAGAAGCAAATCAAGCAGTACTTACTGAGAAGAAATATCCTTGTGAATTTTAGGTAGACAGTAAAAATACATGCCATTCTTGGCTTTCCTTTATTAGCAAATTCTTGAACTTGTGTATAGATTAAAAAAAACATTTTGCTCATTATAATATAATATTTTTAACCTAAATACTGTAGCCATATATTCAGCTTTAGTACTGACTCTAGCAAGTATTTTTTTTTTTTTATTCTTTTGGTCCCCCTTGGGATATAATTTTACAGGGCCAGTCCCCAGTGGCCCATGTCCACACCAGATCTACCAGCTTGTCATCAACTCCACCCTCAATTTCCTCCCATTTTTCTGGAACTGGTCATGGTTCCCAAGGACATAATGGGGGCTTGGCCATCTCTGCTTCAGTCCTCAGAGGGGGTCTTTAAATCTCCTACCTAGTTCCTTTACCTACCTCATAAGCTCATTAATTATATTTGAGGTAAACTCCTATCTTTGAATTGTATCTCTCCTAAGGGAGTATCAGTTACAAGTGCCATCCCACCCAGGACAGGCACACCCATCCCTCCCTGACACTCCATTTGTCACCTGAGCCACTAATCAAAATCGAGTTAACTGGACCATAGTTAGGGCTTTATCCATCTATGCCACTGGAGCAATCCAGACTCTACAAGCACTAACACTGTATAAGTAAGCCACATATACTCGGGTATACATAATTAATACTACATCCTTCTGAGTCAAATTATAACTACACTGTTTTTATTAAATTTATTAAGTATTTCAGAAACAAGAGATAAGAATATTGCTGTAAATCAAGTTATTATTCATGAAATAAAAACATATTATGAATAATGCCTGCACTGAGCAAATGATCAGGTTAATATTCCTGTATAAATGATTAAACATAATCTACTTATGCATTCACATGGGCAGGCATGGTCTAAAGAAGGGTGTTACCCTCAATCATAACTAGTGAGCATGAGGGGTGGGGAAAGGGAAAGTAGGTAAGGCATATAAAATAAAAATACTGGATGGACACACAGATGGCTGAGCCCCCAGAATGCATTTAAGATCCATGACCAGCCCCAGCAATATTGGAGGTAGACACAGAGTGGATATGGGGCACTGGGGGCTGGGCCAGTATAAATGTGGTCTAAGGGGACCAAAACAATTTTAAAGAAATGCTGATTACATTGTAAGGCTAGTTTGGCACCACTACAAAACAGTTTCCTAATTTACATGCTATTACCAGAAGCTATAGGCAAATACTGTGGGTTTAAAAGGTATTTATTTTATGTAGATATATCTGGGGGCTTTTGACTTGGTAAAGCCATCTGATGTTGTTAAACAGTCCTTGAAACTTCCCATATCAGAGGAGAAAGAGGTGATAGGTTCATAGGTTGATACTAGGCTATCTGCCCTAGGGCATTTACAAGCCTAGACAGAGAGTGTTTGGCTTTCGCCACCATTTTTAGATTGGTTAACTGTGCCTCTGTATAGTAGGTCACAGAAGATAGCCCATTTAAGGTTAGTTTACCATGCCTCTGTCTAGCAGTGACACAAAAGAGATCCCAGGGGTAAATTTACAATCCCCCATCCAAACGTCAAGATTTTTCTTGAAGAGGGTCATTGAGGGGCTCTGTCTAACATGGATTGGGATTTTGTTCCAGAGTGAGGGGAGCCTCTGGAATATGAATCTGTCCCTCCAACATGTTCTATTTATTTCTGTGCTGAGGTTTAAGTCACTGGAGCGTGTAGCTCTGATGGATTTGGATTTCTTGAGGTGGAGCATGTCCATTAATTCTGGGTTGGACATGGCTTTATACGTCAGGCACAGGCTGCCTCTGAGTAGGCAGTAAGCAACTGAGTAGAGCTGGAGTTTCTTTAGCCTAACTGCATAGGGCATCTGTTTGAGTCCCTTGATGCTCTTGGTGAGGTACTTTTGGGGTCTTTCTAGTTGTAGCAGGTGTCTGGTAAGGTGCATCCCAAATGGGGCATTTTATTAAATTATGGGCCTGATGAGTGATGAGTAGAGGGGCACAATGACCTCTCTTGATCTATATGTGGACCCCTTCGTGATAAGGTGGGCTATATAGAATGTCTTTCTAACCCCTTTGGCAATGTGATTGTCAAAGAAGAGATTGCAATCTACTTGGGTCCCCAAATCCCTAATTACTTCTTCCGTACTTAATGGATTACCACCTATGTGGTAATTTGTGGGCACTTTGTTCTTCCCAAAGGGGATGACTATGCACTTTTTGGCATTTAGCTTTAGGCCATGGTTCTGGCACCAGTTATCCGTCTCTGTGAGACCTTTTTGGAGGATGCTTCTGTCAGCCGGCGAGTTGATTATGGCCCCCAGTTTGCAGTCATCTGCAAACTTTGTCAGCCATAGTCCTCCTGTGTTAGCCTGTACCTCAGTGAAATCTATACCAAACAAGAGAGGTCCCAGGACTGAGCCTTGTGGGACACCACTTGTAACTGGTTTAGAGTCTGATGTGGCACCTGCAATTCTGACCATGTGGGTTCTATCCCTAAGCCAGTTTGCAACGCATCTTGTGACATAGGGGTTGATATTTAAGTTGGTGAGCTTATTTATGATGCCCAAGTGGGGTATTGTGCCGAAGGCTTTTGCAAGGTCAAGGTAGGCTGTGTGAACTACCTTCCCTTCGTCTACGGCCTTGGTGTCTGTTTCAAAGAAATCGACCAGGTTCAAGAGGCAAGATCTGCCCTTAACAAAGCTGAATTGGATAGGATCCAGTGTTTGGAGGTTCCCAATGTCTTTGTTTGTGAGTTCCATGATGACATGCTCCATAGCTTTGCAGACCAGGCTAGTTAGGCTTATAGGGTGATAGTTTCTGGGGTCTGTTGTGGTACCACCTTTATGGAGTGGGACCACTGTTGCTGTATGCCATTCTTTGGGTACATATCCTGTTGTAAGGCTGAGACTGAATAGTGATTTTAAGTGAGGGTTCAGTTCTTCTTGGAGCTCATGTAAAACGCAGCCCAGGACACCGTCCGGTCCCATTGATGCTGTGTTTTTTGCTTTGGAGAGGGCAGCTCTCACCTGTGCATCTGTGATGTCAGGGAGGCTACACTCTGTTGGGATAGTCATTTGCTCATTTGGGGGGGGAAGGGGGGGGGAGTTTACACTGAACCTGTCTGCCAGGATGTTGGCAATGTCTGTGGGTTCAGTGTATTTTTTGTCATTTTGCACTAACTCAGAGCATATCTGGGAGCTTCCACCCAGGTTTCTGACATAACTAAAGAAAGCCTTGTGATTATTTTTAGCATCTTGTGCAATTTTTCTTTCAAAGCTAGCCTTAGATGATTTTATGAGGGATCGTAGTTTCTTGCTAGTACTGATCAGAGTTGTCTTCCCTTTCAGGGATTTTGCTCTATCATGTAGTAGCTTCCTCCTTCTGTTGTACAGCTTATTTATGGCTGGGGTCCACCAGACAGGTCTCCTGCCCTTGGAGGAGTGTGTCTTGGTTTTATTTGGGATAGCACGATCCATGCATTCCTGTAGGTATCCATAGAATGCATTTGTAAAGGATTCTGCGGTTTGGGCCGTATTTTCCACTGGCCCTGGGGCTTTGAAGGATTCCACCTCGGGTTTGAGAAGTGGGAAGTTTGCTTTTGTGAAGTTTATGACCGTGGTTTCCTTTGCTGGGGGTGGGGATGGGATATGGATGTCCATAGTGATTAATTTATGGTCCGATCATACCAATGAGGGGTATACCTCTGGTATGGAACATAGAGTCCCCATGATGGTGATGATTAGGTCCAATATGTTTTCAGCTCTTGTGGGAGTGGTGACCAGTTGTTCCATAGCATTTGAGTTTATAAATTCTAAGAACCATTGGGCTAGGGTGTTGGGGCTTGAGTAGTGCTCCCAGTCTATGTTTGGGTAGTTAAAGTCACCCAATATAATGGTGTTTGGAGAGACCTTCATATTCTCCACTGTCTTCAGGAAAGCTGAGTGGGGTTCCTGAGTTTGGGAGGGTGGTCTGTAGCAGACTACAAACTGGAAGGCAGTTTTGCCCACTGTTAGTTGTACATGGATGGTCTCAGATGCTTCGTGCAGTGCCACTAGACTGGAGGTACGGGTATATTTGATGAATATGGATACTCCCCCTCCTCTTGTGGTTCAGCCTGAGTTTTGGGGCCGAAAAGCATGGCATGAGGTATAGCCTGGTAGTGCTGGGGTGCTCTCGGGAGCTTTGAACCAGGTTTCTGTTACTGCACAGATATCAATATTCTCCATACTGAGGAGAGCCTCGAGTGCGTGCATCTTGAGGGTTAGACTTCTGACGTTGAGCAGCATTACCCTTAGTTTCTTTTTCCTTGTGTTGTCTAAGGAGGTGGGTTTGTCTTTTGAGCCTTGCCTAAAAAAGGCACTATGGGGGTGGCAAGAGCCTTGGCCAGTATTCGAAAACCCAGGGGTGACAGGTGCAAGCTGTCCCTAGTGAAGCAACGTGGCTTGTCAAGCATGTTATCCCAGGCTGACAGAGACTGGATCCCCTTTGACTGACACCAATACTTTAGCCAATTGTTGACATTGATAATTTTGTCTTTATACTGTGGTATCATTCTTGGTGAGGGTAAGATGCTACTCAAGGTCAGGGTCATACCGGCCTGGGCCACATGATCAGAGAGGTCCTCTATGTCTCTTTTCATATAATCCAGGGAGGTATGTCTCAGGTCATTCACACCAACATGGACAATGATGGAGTCATATTTGTACTTGCTTTGGAGTGACCTGAGTGCTTGTGTTATGTGGCGGATCCTGGCACCCGACAGGCAGCTTACAGTGACATTCTGCTTGTTCAGCCTGGTGAGAGGGACATCAGTGTGTCTGATGATAGAGTCACCTATTACAAGTGTATTAGGTGTGTTGTTTAGCCTTAAGGACTGTGACTGTGTGGCACACTGACTTTGCGAACTATGTGATACGTGGGTATTGTTGTGGGGTAGCAGTTGCTTGGATGTCTGCTTTGGAGGTCTCTGTTGCTTGGGCAGATTTTTATTTAGAGGCTCCAAGTATGTTTTTGTGTGTTTATGTGTTTGGTTTGCTGTTGCGATAGGTCTATGGGAGACTGGATTTGTGGTGTGTCTGATTACCTTCTCCTCCAGACTGACTGTGCCAGTACTATGTTGAGAGAGCTCAGCCTCCAGTTTGGCTATATAGTTGCATCTCTCACATATATTTGAGCTTGTTGGGAAGAGGAGAGGGTGATCTGTGTACATAAGGCAGTTGTAACATTGCCTCAAGATTCCCATATTTACCAGCTGGACTGGAGAGTAAACCTGAAACTGACTTTTGGACATGCCAGAATAGTATAAGGAATTACTTTTTGATTTGATCAAAAAGGACCAATAGGGAGCCAAGTACTTAAAGGGAGTATAAGAGGGGTGTAGTGCTTTAGTTTATTAGTGCTTACTTATAAGACACTTATCCTAGCTACTGCTGGGTTTTAAAAGGAAAGTAGAGTGCTTACTTTGAGATTTGGAACAGTTCTAAGAGAAAAAGTAAAGAGCAGACTTTGTGGAGCCGGGAATAGTTTAAACCTGATTAAGCAGCGCTGCCCGATGCTGCGCTATGCGCAAAAATGTGCAAAAGAGGGTTTTGGGTTTTAAGAGAGGGCGATCAAGGAGTTTGGAATTGACCCAAAATGGCCAATAAAACTACTATATATATATATATATATATATATATATATATATATATATATATATATATATATATATATATATATATATATATAAAAATACATACATGTATGCATATCTCTAAGCAAAAAAAAAAAAAAAAACTACATATGTATATATTATATACATATGTATATATTAATTTGTACACACATATTATGTTGCATCAGAGCACAGAGAGCAGCTTTCAGAAGAAGCTGAGTCTCTGCCAAAATACAGTGATGACAGTCTGGATGACTGAAGGACTCTCGTTTAAAACAGCCAACTTGAGTACTATGACAAAGGTGTGAAGGAGACCTTACTGCTTGTGACAATGATAATTTGAACCCTGATAGCCAAGACAGTATTGATGCCATAATAGGTTATTCATTCCATATATCTGATAGATTAGTGCAACAGGTGACATGATTTTGGTTCTGGCTCCACAGCCATGAATATGTCATCGCAACTGATGGTCAGCAAACAGGCATGCTTTTGATGGAAGGTGAATTTACTGCAGATGAGCCATGCTGACAAAATCATGTGCAACACACTAGTGCCACTGATCACTCTGTATGGCTTCTGACCTCCTCTCAGGACCTCTCAGATTGTATTGCCACTGGTCAGATTTTACATCAGTGTCAGGAAGCTAATACAGCCAGAAAATATTAAGCTGCATCTATGTCATATTCCAAGGACTGTTAGATACTAAAAGATGTGTCTGCTCTGTAAGCAAGCAAAGAATGTCTCATCACAGAGATGACATGTATATGACGTCATTGCCATGCTGTCCTATGACAATGCTGTTCCATCTCATCATATCTATGAACATGGCCAAGCTTTTCATAACATCATGGCTACTCTGATATCTATGGGTACATAGAGTGGTAAGTAGATAGTCAATGCAGGACATGTGTGCAAATATTACTTACTGCTTATGAATGTGGAGTGGCCTTGATGAACAACCAAAGAACCTCTGACCACAGTAGATCACTGCCTGTGGTTGTTTCCTCAGATCTGATGCTGTGCTGCTGTACCATTTACAACATGGTGTTGAATATGCATATCTCCTTACTAGGGGCAGTATTAAGTGATGTAGTGATGACTATATCTGCAATTAGCAGTCTCCCATATATGCACATCAATCAACAGTGATGACTATTTATATGTACAGCCTGTGCTATAAGGCCTGAAGGAGCCTGTGGCTGGAAATCTAGCAGGTTTGAATTCCTTACTTAAGACTTTATCTCAGAGAGCGCAGTGGGCTGTCATCATGCTTATGGCCATTTCCAGTGATAATGTTATGACTGTGGTCACATGTACTAACACAGTGCCTCTGCAAGAATTCTGCATTACACTAACTGGCTATGTGCTGTTTTATATACTGCAGTCATGATGATGCATCCATTTGACATATGCATGCCTTACTTTATTATGGGCTGCTATGGTCCACAACATGTATCTTGCAAACCTCTGTGAAACCATCATGAGTAATGCATGTGCAAGCACTATGGCTGCATATATGTTTCTCTGTGCATACCTTTGGGGTCTGTTTTCAATGGATATATGTGTGTGTGTGTGTGTGTGTGCGTGTGTGTGTGTGTGTGTGTGTGTGTGTGTGTGTGTGTGTGTGTGTGTGTGTGTGTGTGTGTGTGTGTGTGTGTGTGTTCCAAGGATACACTCATGTTGTAGATTTTGTGATAAGGATCTGCTAGAAATTATTCTTTATTAACTACTGTTAATTTGTGCTTGGTGTCAACAGCATGTGTTTTAAAGGTAACCGCATGGTTCATCAACTTTCACTACATAGATTGACCATTTTTATCAAAGAGAACACACTCCCCCTTAGGTTGTGTGACTTTAAGGCAACTACATTAAGTGAGGCGGTCCAAGAGATAAACCTCCATGCTGCTGAATCTGCTCAGTTGTTCTTTAAAGCTAAATTTTGAAGAAAAGGACCCCCAGTATAGCAGAACTTGAGAAAATGTATTGTATCTGCATTAATTATGACTGTTTTGTATTATGTTTATAACTTTGGGAATGTATGACGTGGCTTGATTTCTCATTCTACGTAAGGATAAGTATCCTTCGAATGCTTCTTACTAGTACATCATCAAAGTGATGATCCGTTGGTGTTGTCATACTTCATGGATGTGTGGTACAGCATCTGCTGCCTGCACATCACATACCACTGACAGCATGCTGCCTACCAGCTCAGAATGATTGGACTTGGTTAGCATATATTGTAGGCACATGTCAGGGTGTTTAAGCATCCAGTGCAGCACTTCAGTGATGTTCTATGTCTGGGCACCTTCAAAGTTCAATGCCTCCTCTTCTATTCTTTGCAGATGCTTATGGGCATCACAAACTATATCTGAAGGATTATCCAGCATCTCTAATAAGATACAATAGACATGGTGATGTTAGGTAGACCTCAAACTGTATTCCATTTTGATCACACATGGAACACCTGAATTAGCAGGTGCAAGTTACTAGATTAGTATGATACTTTTTCATTGCATTTTTAAAGGATGTGTGTATATTTCAGTCTGTCTTGCTGCCCTTGTTGGTGGTACTTCTTATCTTTCTGCATGTGTGTATGTGTGTATATGGATCAATGTCAGAAGATCAAAGTTTCAGAAAGTCAAATGTCATATGGTTAAGACCATATGGTCAACTTTCTGAAATATCAAAAACATTAAATAACAAAAATCTACATTTTTACAAGCGAGCAAGCCCTCCTGCACCCAACATGGAGAGCATACCTCTCAACCTGGAAACATCAAAAATCTGGACAATGCCTATGAAAAATAGGTACACATCTGTATGCTTTATAACATCTAATTTGCATACATATTACATAACCCCGCCCATTTCAATGGAATTGTGGGATACCAACTTTCAAATACAAACTGAAGAACAAACAACCAAAATATGGCACCAGAGTCTCCCTGCAGCCATTCCAATGTCCCATTACCTGGCTATTTCACCCATTTACCATAAACACTAATGTGTGCATACTGCTTTACTTCTACAATGATTATTTGGATTTTATTTTTACATTTTATAGCACAATGCACGAACACTAATAGACATATGCTAAACAAAGCAATACTGTCTCACAATGAAAATAGACTTGGCATTAAAACTTCTCTGCTCCTGAAACTCACATTCATTGAAACAGCATTGAAATGCACACTACAGCCAAAGAAAATGCATCTGGCCAGTGGTGGATAAAGATTACCTTTGGGCTGTTTTCAAATCATTGGCCCCTTGCACAAAAAACAAGAAACATACATGTGTTCTTTTCTTTCCTACACCTTCCTGACTTTATTAAATTATATTCCTTGTATAATGCAGCACACTTGTTAGGCAGAGCTCATTTTAATTTTATTGTTTGAACATTTTTCCAGTAGGTTGTACTGTAGGCAATGAAACTAAATGCATGAACCATTAATGACAAAACTGCCCAATACAGAACATTTCCATCATAAAAGTCTACTTCTACACCTACACTATAAATAGAATGACAGTAGTGTAAGCCATAGGCATCTTGCACAGCTTCTCGCACTTATTTTCAATTCCATTTTTTGGGGGGGTGCAAAAGGTCAAAAAACAGGGACATATTTTAAACATTGCTTGTATAATTTTGTAAAGTTGCTAGAATAAAATGTTGTGTTACCACCATGCATTTCACTGGCAGGACCCAATGCATTACTGTCAGAGCAACATAACACTATGCCAAATCAGCAACTTCCTGAAAAATAGGAAGACTGAAACTTAATGGCTATCATTTAGTGAATTCATTTCTCACTTCTCACCATAGCGCTCAACCTCTTAGCACACACAACCTAGACAAAGCCAATAATGGAGGAATACAAATTCAGTTCTCACCTCTCAACATAGCTCTCAACTCTTAGCACAAAAAACCTGGACAAAGCTCACAAGTGGTGTTGGCTAGGAACTTGGACAAAACTCACAAGTGGTGGTGGCTAGGGACTTACAGGGAAGCATTTTAAACATTGCTTGTATAATTTTGTAAAGTTGCTAGACTAAAATGTGTTACTACCATGCATTTTACTAGCATGCCTTGAACCCAGGACCCTATGCACTACAGTCAGAGCAACATACCATTATGCCAACTCAGCAGCTTCCTGAAAAACAGGAAGACTGAAACTTAATGGCTATCATTTAGTGAATTCATTTCTCACTTCTCACCACAGCTCTCAACCTCTTAGCAAAAAAAACCTAGACAAACAAAGCCAATAATAGGGGGAATACAAATTCAGTTTTCACTTCTCACCATAGCTGTCAACTCTTAGCACAAAAAACCTGGGCAAAGCTTACAAGTAGTGGCTAGGGACTTTAAGCTCTTTTTACCCTGTACCCAAGGTACAGGCTTTGAACCTGAGTACCTCTAGCCACCAGGTGTATTAAATGGGCAGCATTTTCACACATACACACACACACATACACACACACACACACACACACACACACACACACACACACACACACACACACACACACACACACACACACACATATATACACACACACACACACACACACACACACACAACACACACACACACACACACACACACACACACACACACACACACACACACACACACACTTCTCTGAAAGTTAGTTTTTATTCCGCTGCAGCTGCAGAGTTAGTCCGATTCCCTGACAAGTTAGTTTCCTTACTTGGAGTCTTCATTATGCTGTACAGTTAGTCCAATAATGGTCCATAGTGCTATAACAGCAACTGTTTGTTGCCATTCCTGCTCGCATTTGAGCAGCCAGGCCAGCTGGAAATGTGTGAGCTCCTTGAGCTCAATTCTGACAGTCTGGTAGCCCTGATAGAGCTGACATCATCATGCACATGATGGCATCAACTCTATCAGTGCAAATATTAAAAAAACAATCGGAAATGAAGGGGTGCCACTCGGGAATCATGGCACCCCTTTATTTAAACCCCAAAACTTGGCAAAAAATGAGTAATTCGACATGGTTAGGAAGTATGATGGGGAGCTGTCATCCCTACACTCCTGAATACTATATACACCAACTCCAAGATCGTACTACAGTGGGATAAAGGTTAAATTCTCCAGTCCCCACTATAGTGTGATCTCCATGCAAAGGCTCCAACATTTTGGAAAGTCGATCATATGGTCTTGACCATATGAAGTTCAACTTTTTGGAACTTCAATCTTCTGAAGGGGACCAATGTAAGTATGCATGTTTTGTTTATTTTGTTACCAAGATTAACCCTATTTAGAGAGGCACATTTTCAGTGAATAAGAGTGAGAAAAGCCCTTAGAGTAGTTGCCTCTATACATCATACCTACATCTATAAGCAGCTGTGTATCATCGATGCATAAAAGTAGGAAATCACACGTTTAACATGTAGTCACACATACATGTCATACGTATATCAATAAGCAGTTATGCATAATACATACATCTCTGAGTACTTAAAGATCTATAACTAGCTGATAACATATTTGAAATATATTTACAAATGCATTGAATGTCAAATATTGATATGTTATAGGTTCATAGGTTCATTGGTTCATACTAGGCTATCTGCCCTAGGGCACTTATAAGCCTAGCCAGAGTGTGTTTGGCTTTCGCCACCCATTTTAAATTAATTTTGCTATGCCCTTTTTCAAGGTTAGCATACAGAGCCTCTATCTAACAGTGACACAGAAGTGATACCCGGGATAAACCTACGATCTCCCATCCACTCATCAAGCTTCCTCTTGAAGAGAGTCAATGAGGGACTCTGCCTAACCTGGACTGGGATTTTATTCCAGAGTAAAGGGAGCCTTTGGGTTATTAATCTGTCCCTCCAGCATGTCCTATTTATTTCAGTGCTGAGGTTCAAGTCTCTCGAGCGCATATCTCAATGGGGTTTGGATTTTCTGAGGTGCAGCATGGTAATTCTGGGTTGGACATGGCTTTATACATCAGGCACAGATCACCTCTGAGCAGGCGGTATGCCACTGAGTAGAGCTGGAGTTTCTTTAACCGGGCAGCATATGGCATCTGTTTGAGCCCTATGATCCTCTTGGTGAGGTACTTTTGGGGTCTTTCCAGTTGCTGCAGGTGTCTGGTAAGGTACATCCCAAAAGGGGTATTGTACTCAATTATAGGCCTGATGAGGGATGAGTAAAGAGGCACGATGACCTCCCCTGATCTAGATGTGAATCCCTTCATGATTAGGTGGGCTATATAAAATGTTTTTCTAACCACTTTGGCCACGTGGTTGTCAAATGAGAGATTGCTATCAACTTGGGTCCCCAGGTCCCTAATTACTTCTTCTGTACTTAATGGATTACCACCTATGTGGTAATTTGTGGGCACTTTGCTTTTGCCAAAGGGGATGACTATACACTTTTTGGGATTTAGCTTGAGGTCATGGCTCTGGCACCAGTTGTCTGTTTCTATGAGGCCCTTTTGGAGGATGCTTGTGTCGGCTGGAGAGTCAATTATGGCACCCAGTTTGCAGTCATCTGCGAACTTAGTCAGCCACAGTCCTTCTGTGTTGGCCTGTACCTCCGAGAAATATATACCGAACAAGAGAGGTCCCAGGACTGAGCCTTGGGGGATGCCACTTGTAACTGGTTTGGAGTCTGACATGGCTCCAGCAATTCTAACCATGTGGGTTCTGTCCTTGAGCCAGTTTGCAACCCAGCTAGTGACATAGGGGTTTATATTTAAGCTGGTGAGCTTATCTATAATGCCCGAGTGGGGTATTGTATCGAAGGCTTTTGCGAGGTCCAGGTACGCTGTGTGGACCACCTTCCCCTCGTCAATGGCCTTGGTGACTGTTTCAAAGAAATAAACCAGGTTTAAGCGGCAGGATCTGCCCTTAACAAAGCCAAACTGGGTAGGATCCAGTGTCTGTAGGTCCCCAATATCTTTATTTATGAGGTCCATGATGATCCTTTCCATAGCTTTGCAGACCAAGCTAGTCAGGCCTATGGGGCAATAGTTTCCAGGATCCGTTGAGGCACCACCTTTGTGGAGAGGGACCACTGTTGTTGTATGCCACTCTTTGGGTACATATCCTGTTGTAAGGCTGAGATTGAACAGTAGTTTTATATTTGGGTTTAGCTCTTCTTGGAGTTCATGTAGGACGCAGCCCGGGACACCGTCTGTTCCCATTGATGCTGTGTTGTTTGCTTTGGAGAGGGCAGCTCTTACCTGAGCATCTGAGATGTCAGGGGGGCAGCACTCTGCTGGGATAAATAATTGCCCTTTTGGTGGGTATATAAGTATTACTGAGGCAATAGTTGTAACTGTTATAAGTTAAAGAAGTTTTTAAAGATTAAGAAAACAATAAGTATTAGCCAGGATAAACTGAATATGAATATACTGGGTAATTCAGTTATGTCACTGAATGGAAATAGTAGCTAGTTAGATTATTTACAATGGATATAATAAATTTTCTGCTCTTTATTCACCACAGATGCAACAATCTGGCATCTCAGCTATTCACCTTCAATAGATCTAACTACATTCCAGAGAAACATCACTTTACAGAAACCATGAATTACTTAAACAATAAACAAATTTCAATGCAAATTATATTAAAACAACAGGATAAGTTTTCAATATACTTAATATGAATACATTTACAAATTTTACTACACTTTTAATACTAAGACAAAAAGTAGAAGGATCATAACAAGAACAACTAATAGGCAAGAGATTCATTGGTTTCCTCAGTAGTCACTGCTTTTAGTAATACAATTAACAGCAGTGACAGAAGTGAGAAAAACATTTCTTTTGATGATACTAATAGTATGAACACTAATGCCAATGAAGAAGAGGATTATGAGGATGAGGATGAAAATGAACAAACTGCATGTGTGAATATAACTTGCATTAACCCAATCAGGAACCAGAGGGGTTGTGGTAAATGCAACAACAGGAACTGAAGGACTAAAGGGTAATCAATTATTCAACTTTAAATTTGTCTGATGCTGCATATTCTGTATTACTGACAGATATAGGGTGTATATCAACTCATATAATGAATTAGTGTGTGATATTTATAGATTATGTGGAATATTTACTTAAAAGTGTTCTTTCTGAAACATCATCAGGTAAGTAAAGTATCAGTAGTTCATGGGGAAATTCAAAATGGCAACAGTGATAATTTCTTGAATGTTTCTGTTTATTCTGTGTATAATGACTATATTAATGATGAATTTAGCCAGAAAGTGCATTCAAACAACCTTGACCTCTTTAATTGTTGTTCATAACTTTATGTCTTAGCAACGGTCTTCATTAGTTAAATTGTTTGAACAAGTACTAATAAAGAAATCTGAATACAAGAAATTTATGAACACCTTTTATACATTCAGTCTAAGGAAGAATGCTTGCCATTTATTTTGTCAATTAAAAGAATATTCTAATAATATTTTTAGAGAAGCTAATAAAGGGGGAAAATAGGTCATTTTTGACTAGAGTAACTTTAGTATATGTGATGATTTATTGTTGGACTTATGGGAATATCATAGATCAAATGAAAACTCATTCTAAACTTTTAACAGTGAATTCCTGGAGCTTTTTTGTTTGTTTTGTTTTGTTTTGTTTATTTAATACAGGAGGATGTGAAAAATATTTATATGAAATCCCAAGCATCCTGTAGTGTTCGTTATACCTAAGATACATGAATATTATTGATCCTCCAGGTAGACCTATTACATAACTTATAGGCTCTTATAGACAAAATGTGAGTATACCATTTGTTTATTATTTGTAGACTTCATTAGTAAATGTGTGATATGCAAAGCATATAAATGAGAGCATAAGTAGATGTAATCTTACATTAAGAAAACAAACTGAGGTTTTGAATATAGTAAATATATGATTTGGCATGAATATTATTATTGGATTACAGTAGATATTTAATCACTGTGAATCATTATCCAACATAGATTCAGTATTAAGGTAATTTATACATTTTTTGGGGCAAGTCACATGCTGATTTTATCATAAGGCTGCTGGAGTTTTGCTTGACCCACATTTATTTTGTATTTAAAAAGAATGTGTATTTACGGTTGGAAGAACTGCAATGGGAGCGTTTTCTTTGCAACCAAGTATAAGTCAGTTTATATGGGGCATTTTGATAATTACTCTTATTTATAAAACTAATTATTTAAAAAAATATGTGGTGGTATATAATATTACATTTATGATTTGATTTGTATTTGTAAAGGACAAGTTGATGTGGAATGACTTATGGAAAAGTTTTCTAACAATACTCATGGACTGCAGTTTACCTTTGAAATACAGAGGGAACAGCTTTGTTTGTAGATGTAGTGGTTATGGGTACAGTAGGAAAAAGTGCAGGGTTACTTTCATGACCGTCCTTGAGTACCATTTGAGGTCTACAGACGATACAGATTTCAGACAAAACCTGCTCTGATTCTGTATTTCTTGGCTGGTCAGGGTTTTTGGGACAGATTAGGACAACATGTGTCATGTCACATACCTCCCTAGTGGCCTTGCTGTTACTGTTTTTGCTGTACTATTTATAGGGATGCAGCATGTAACATAGCTGCTATATGTGGATTAATAAATGTTTTTCAGGTTTTGTGATGGAGTATGTCTATGATACAGTTAACAATTTAGAGTACTTCTCCCAGGCATACAGTTTTGTCACAGATTGGTGCTTTCTGCTGCTTTTTAATGAAGGTGTGACTGCTCTTGGAAGATTTGGGTATACCGTTGAAAGGTGTCATTTGCTTCCACATACTGATAATATCAGTTCTTGGATTTTCACTATTACTATTCAATTGCATGTTGCAATGTAAACTGCAGTAGATTTCCATGGCTGTTTTCTGAAGTTGGTCTATGGATGGAGTAGTCTTAAACAGGAATAAAGATGCACAAATCCCTAATGAAGTAGTGAGTTTGGTAGCCTGTACTAGCACCTTGAGATTATCTGTGTACTATGAGTAAAATTAAGCATGCCTTTTAATGCCTGCAGTTCTGTTATTAGCCTCAAGGGAGATGGAAGTACTAGAGTAATGCAAACATAAGCTGATCATTAGTAACTTACAAGTACTGAATAAAATCCTACTTTAATTAATCTTTCTCTGTTTGAGGCACAATATGATAAAAAAAATTTAATTGTAGTATCTCTGAATGTTTTCTAAATCTGCAAAGTGAAATGTGGAATAAGCACAGAAATGCCTTCAGTAGTTAGTGCGTGTTTTTCTTAACGTTTTAAAGGGAGATACAGTGTGAATGATGAACATGTTCAAATTTATAAGACTAAGGAAACCATAACCAACATGTTAGCTCATCCAACAAAGAATAAAGATATCAAGTATGCTAGCTGTAGTACAGGGAATTTTACAGACATCTGCATTCTTATTTAGCTAGGTTGTAAAAGTTGTCTTGAAAAAGAAAAAGTGAAGCATTGATTGTGGCTTGTCAGTGATGTGACTCTTATTATGGGCTTTTTAGGGTATTTTCTATTGTCGAATATTAGTCTGATAAAGTCTCTCCCCTGGATTCATGAAGCTCGGCGCAAGGCCTGCGCCGGCCGTGCGGCGTATATATGGTGTAGTAGCGCCAGATGCATATTAATGAAGGTGCGCTGCCACGACATCCACGTGCATAGGACACGTGTGTGAGTGCATGGGACGTTACCAAGCTGCACCCGGAGGCGTGTCAATGTCAGCTGTCGATGAGCAACCTAAACTGCTGAATATTATAGTCTGCCTGCAATAGTAATCGCACCTATCAGTGTCCGTGGATAATGAAACGTATGCAAAGCATGCAAGACAGTTCCCGGCCACACAAAATGGAGAACCAAACAGAAATGCATGCAACACAATATGAGTTTCCGTCCATGGAACAAATGATATTTAAAATCGTGTGTCCATAATGTACTGCACTGTCAGTAGTTATACCCAGTGGAAGTGAAGCGCATCATGTCAGCGCGCTGCCAATACACACGTCTAGCCCCATGGGCAGGGTCACCAGCAGTCCCACAGTGGTAGTGATAGTACACAGCTGGGCAGATGTGGCCATATAACAACCGTAAAGAAACCTGACAGTCCAAATTGTATATCAAACTCACACAAACATATGAATATTAAAATGTGCTACACACATGAACAGGAAAGTAACTGGCACATACACATAGGATGCTATATGCGGAACCGGGACATCCAAATGCAGAACCCATGCATGCAAATGCAATACACAACAACCCCTGTATAGCACATAACCCGCACCCATGTCCAAATGTCCACCAAATCCAGCTACCAGCCTTGCGCAGCCGTACACATACACATAGCGAGTATTCCCCATATGTAGTAGGAAGTATCGACCTAGGCAGTGTCAGGATTGCAAATATGTATCCCACGTGTGTAAACATCCCATCACAGTTACGTAAATCCAAATGTCTGCACGTCCATGTTCTGGCAAAATGTGTGTACATCCCGCGTGGGATAAGTAACCTGTTGAAACATCAGAGTTGTTCACATGCCACGGTGTTTAGTACTGTACACATCTGGACAAAACATGTATGTGTAGTCACTGTACTGTTCAGTTACTAGACAGACATACAAAACATACTACGCAGGATGGAACACCTGTCCACCATGCAGGTCTCCCCACTAGGGTTGCCACCTGTTCAGATGCCCAAGGTAGGACATCTGATGTAGAAATGTGAGAATTTGCAGGAAAAAACATACCCACGGCCAGTGCAATGGACAGAATTACACTTGTTTGCCAAGATAAAAGCTTATGTCATAGCATGTGAATTGCTTATGCTAACCCAAATAATAGTTATGTGTTTCAGATACAAAATACCTGTATCAAGCAACTATTAAAGAAAATAAGAAATATACCTGGGTCTTAAAATCACAGGACACTTGCCATGTCTTAGGTGTCATCGCAGGACACAACTGTCCAAAGTGGGACTTCCCCTCGCAAAGAGGAAGAGGTGGTAACCCTACTCCCCACTGAATTATCGACAGTATATATTCAACCCAATCACATACAGACACCACCACTCAACCTATTACAGCAACAAAATCTGGACAAAGCCTAAAATGACGGGTGGACAAATAGGGACAGATGTAAATACTGCTCTCACAAACTTCGAAAGTTCACAGAATAATAGTATGTACATTAGCATGAAATGTTGTGAAGGATGTGGGGTAGTCCCCGAGTATTACAGAGGTCCGTACATTCTTAATGTAACAAACCTACACATATGTTTACTGTACTACTGCATACCTGTAGTTAATTCATAGTTAATTAATGTCCAAAATAATAATCCTCGTATGAATGAATACAGGAAATAGTCAAATGTGCATGGGAACACCAATCACCGTGGATAATGTATTGTAACCACCCCCACCCATATTATGTATTGCCAACAGTATAAGCTGCTGACAGGTGCCCAAACACCTGTGTCTGTAAACACAGGTAAAATAATGTGAATGGGAACACCAACACCGTGGATTATGTATTGTAACTACCCCCACCCATATTATGTATTGCCAACATTATAAGCTGCTGACAGGTGCCCAAACACCTGTGTCTGTAAACACAGATAAAATGTTTAAAATGGACAAACTCTGTCCATGTGCTTTGTCTGACATTTGAACATGGTCAGGTCTGTTCCGTTCACCAGGCGGACAAGCCTAAACCCAGATCACCACATGAACACCCTGACAATTAAAGACTTGTATGTGTCAGGACTATAAGCCTTGGGGTTTTGAATATCCCTGCAGTGATGAAATATGCAGCTTGGGTCCAGAGTAGTAGGGAATAGGAAATGTGTAATATGTAGTACCGCATTTTTCCCAGCAGGAGAATGGATGCCTGTGTCGTAAGTGAAGTGGTGAGGCATATGTTAATGTAGTTTTGTACTATGGGTATGCATATAAATGAGTCAGAACACCAAAAGTATAGTGGTTACAGCATCTGGCCAATGTGAATGCAGTCCCGGTTCAACTACGACTACAGCACATATAATGTTAAAGTGTAATGAATGCGTCTGTGCTGTACAGACATTTAAATATGTAAAGGTGAACGTGTGTTTCGCATATGTCCGTTAACCGGATTACAGATATTTTACTGGTACTGTCACAAGTAATAAAGCCCATGTAAGCACAAAGACTTAGTAAACATATGTAACCCACAATAAGGATATGCATGTGCACCTGCGCGTAACCCACAATAAGAAAATGCAAGTGCGCCTGTGCGTGTGTAATCCGCTCACAGCATAGCAAATGAATGCTGGTTTCTACACGTAATGTCTTGTTATGGATATATACATTTGTGTATAGATATATATATCCACAGACTTAAACTAAATAAATATATGAAATAAAGAATGTACAGACATATATATATATATATATATATATATATATATATATATATATATATAAATATATATATACATATATATATATATATATATATATATATATATACACTCAAACACATACATTAATTGTAACTAACAAACATATAAACAAATGTCCTCGTTGATATAACACATGTACATAAATAGGTTACACCATAGCTAGTATGGATACACATAACAGACATGCAATTAAGGTAAATACACTGCTGCTCTCAAAACTACTGCCCGGAAAGTATCAGTGTGCCAGATCTGTAAGTCCTACTCTTTAAACATCGATATAGGTGTCCTTTGCAGGACTCCAAAAATAGTGAATCTATAAACGCACTGTCCTGTAATGATTGCTGCAAAGAAGTATCATCCGCAACTACAATATAGCTGTACATGCAACAGTAGCTTGTGCAGGTGTAATAACACATGGGTTGACAGAATGTAAGACATATGTACCGACATGCGGAGAGTGGATAGTGCTTAGAAGTGTCATCATACTTTATTATCGCTCACATTAAATATGTGTTATGACTACTGTGGAGGGGTGTCAGGTCAGGGAATCATGGGTATGCAATAATGGGCCTAGGTGCCTAGGAGTTGGTTGGCACAGATTTATGAGGTCCGCCCCATGGGAGTGATTAATATACCTATGTGGGTATAGCAGACGCCTCTAACTTCCTAAAATGAAGAACCCATCTACTGGATATCGTGTAAACTATTGGGGGAAGACGTAGGGAGTTATATTAGTGTCGTGTAAGCGATTATCATGGACGTACATGCGTACGAATAAGATGGTAACCATACCTCTCAATCAGAATAAAACATCTGGACAAAGGCATTTTAAAATAAGTACAAATAGGGAATATCTCAAATATTCCTCTTACAAAGTCAGAACGTTGATAGAATAATGGATCAGTCAATAGTATGAATGTTTTGAGGGTTATTAATTGTAAACTACAAATGTCTGTCATTATTGTCTAAGTACCACAGTCCCTAATGACTTCCCACTAAATTACCAGAAAGGCACAATATTATTAAAATAGGAACAAAATCAGACGTCTAAGTTCGGGACATTTACCCAAAATGTGTACAGTTGAGAGGTATGAAGGTAACTAAAAAAAGACACCACAGGAACCAGGCTGCACCAAAAGTAATCCTTCGATGTAAAGTATAGCAAACTGCTCACAACCAAAATGCCAACAAGTAGATTTTAACGCTTTATTAAAGATCCATTTTCGTCAACCACTTCATCAGAAATGAACACAAAATACCCAAACTCATCCTCTTAAGTACTAACTCCAATTAAAGTTAATTGGATAATGAAATTAATTGAAATATTTAAAACAGTTAACTGGAAGTATGAAACATACTACAAAAGTGCCATCTCATGAATAAAAACATTATAAAACATACAAAGTCACAGTAGTGAAACGTAAAAAATATTAAATGTAATAAAATTAACTTAAAATATCAGTATTAGAATTAAATAAATTCAAATTTGATGTGCTGTAAATATATGTATTAAAAGCATGTTACCAAAAGCTCATAATTTAGCTGCTCTCATTCTAAGTATTGGTGCAAGGGAGACCATTTCATTGAGACCAGGTGGCTTAGTTGATTCTAATACAATCTGCCAAAAAAGCTCTCTCAATTCAACCCTGGTCTCCCACATGCCACCCCTAGCATCTACATGTACAACTTCCAGCACAAAAAATTGAAATTTAGATTTAATACAAAGGCAAGAGTGTTTGTAAAGTGCGTTGCTTTCTTTAGCAGTTCTAATCTCATACAAATGTTCATAAATACGTTGTTTAAGCTTTCTTTCACTCTTGCCTATGTAAAATGAACCACAGAACATGCATACTGCCATATAAATAATACCATGGGTATTACAATTGGCAAATGAGTTAGAAAAAAGTCTCCTATCCCTTTCCTTCAAAAAATAACTCTCTCCCACTATTAAATGTTTGCAATAACTACATGCCCCACACTTAAATAAACCTTTCTTGTTAGGGGGCATACTAGGTTTCAAGTCTGTGTGCCCCATTTCTAAGTAGTTTTTTATTGTTCTTCCTTTCCTATATACAAATTTCAATTTTTCAGTAAAAATATTAGTTAAATCAGAAATTTTGGAGAAATTCTCCCATTCTCTCTCCATAATTTTTCTAATGAAACTCGATTGTCCATCAAAGGTAGTAACCAGACAGTTCGTGTAGTTGTCCGTCTCCTGTTCCTTGGGTGGGAAAGTTGTCTCACTACCACTACCTAATATTGGGGCAAACCTAGACTTTCTAGCCGAAGACACCTCTCTGTAGATTTCATCTATAAGCTCTTCAGGATACCCTCTATTCAGAAACTGAACCCTTAACCAATCACATTCCTTCAAAAAACTCCGTCCTCAGAGGACATTCTACTAGTTCTCACAAATTGCCCTTTAAGAACCCCTCTTTTTTGTGAAAAAGGGTGTGAGCTACTAAAATGGAGGTAAGAATTCGAAAAGGTATCTTTCCTAAATATCTTTGAAACAAAGTGTTTGTCTTGTTTGTTAATAGTAATGTCTAAATAATTCAAAGTACCACACCTAATTGGAGTTAGTACTTAAGAGGATGAGTTTGGGTATTTTGTGTTCATTTCTGATGAAGTGGTTGACGAAAACGGATCTTTAATAAAGCGTTAAAATCTACTTGTTGGCGTTTTGGTTGTGAGCAGTTTGCTATACTTTACATCGAAGGATTACTTTTGGTGCAGCCTGGTTCCTGTGGTGTCTTTTTTTAGTTTCCTGGTCTTAGTGACACCTGCCTGTGTTGGTTTCTTGGTCGTTTGTTGGGATGGAACTCTCAGGCAGCACCAGCTCCAATTCTGGAAGTTTACAATGCAGTTCTGAGTTAGGAGAACTGCGCAAACTGGTGGGTCAGCTGACACAGCTTGTGGGTCTTCTGACTCCTCTGACCCAATCCATGGCAACGTTGTTCACGTCGCTACCTCCCTGAGACAACCAGGAAGCTGAGAGTAGATTGAGGGGAGAAACGGAGCGTGGTATTCGTAAGCATACTACAGATAATGATAACGAAGCACAGAACAGCTTCAACGACATACCCAGACTTTTGGACAGTGTTATTCAAGAAGGAAGTCCATTTGCTACTACTGGCAGCCCTTGTATTTCTGGTTCTAATCGGACAAAGACTAATTGCAATGGCTCTTAAGGTACTCAAAAACTGTTTGCTGACATTTTTAATGCTAAATACGATTTCAAAAGGAATACGACTGTTATGTTTAACAAAGGGACATATAAAACAAGACTTGAAGACTTTGAATATTTTTTATATAAACTTAAAATGCTACAAATGGATAATTGTTATCTAAAACATTGTTTATCATTAAACATTGTGCCTAAGGGACTTAGAATCTGTAAGTACCCCAATAATGTAGTGGATGGCAATGATTTTCATAATGACTTGATAATAGCATTTGAAAAATGTGGTGTGGACATTATGAGGGCTATTATTAAAAACAATGAGCATGAAATCTAAAAACTTAATGTGAGAATTGAGCAGTTGAATCATAGTATTACCACTGACCTCATATATACTATTGAAGAAGAGAAGTTAAAATATTTCAAAGTTTTGAAAGATGTTGAAGCTAAATGCTTTGAGGTACAAAACAGGAAGCTTAACAAAATAGACAGGGACCTCAAAGAATATAAAGGTAGAATACATTACCCTAAGCCAAAAACTAGAGGTAGGAATATTAGTTGGTATCAGCCTGAAACCCAAGACAAGGATGAAGTATTTCTTGGTAATGAGGTTTATGAAAGTGACTTTCCCCCACTGAGAAGATCTGAGAGGCTTAGATCTAAACATAATACTGATTCCAACCCAAAAAACTACCAGGGATACCAAAGGAGACCTCAAATGAGGAATCCAGTCAAATGGAACTAACCAATCAGATTGAAACTATAGGTTTTAAATGGACCCGTGGTGATTTCTCCATCTATAATTATTCTTCCTCAGTTCTTGTTAATGATGTTACTTTCAATTTGTTTTCTAAAGGCTTTGGGTTTATACCTACGAATAAGACAAACATTTTTAATTTATTAATAGACCTGAAAATGTTTATTAGAAAAAAGAATTTAGAACTGGTATTTCAGGGTACAAGTGCCCCCAACCCAACCAATAGCCTTAGGCGTAGAAGTATGTTTAACCCTCCAATACATCCCCAACTCAGAAATCTGGAGAATGTTTTAGAACATAATTTTAGGAAAACCCTTACACACAATTATGTGAACTATAACCTGACATTAGAAGAGAAACATGTGTTGGATGTTATTAGTAAGGACAGGACTCTCCGGGTAATGAAACCTGATAAGGGAGGGGGGGTTGTATTTATGGATCAAATACTTTATGAGGGTAAAATGTTAGATATTCTCAACAATTCAGATAAATATGTTAGGGTTTCCCTTAATGAAATCAATATAGCTTATAAGAAGATTTATTTACTGCTTAATGATCTACTTTTGGAAGGCCTTATTGATTTAGCAACATATAAGTACTTGCACGTAGATAAGTCAAGGGTGCCTATGATTTTTGGTATTCCAAAAATTCACAAAAATGTAAGCGACCCACCATTGAGGGCAATAGTGGCAGCAGAAGGTTCAGTCACAGCACCCTTGGCTAAATACGTAGATAAGAAAATTAAACTAGTGGTTTCATCTAACCAGAATATTCTAAAGGATTCTTGGGATCTACTTAGAAAAATAGAACATTCATTGTTTTCAGAAGAACTTTCCTTTGGAACAATGGATGTAGTAGACCTTTTTACCAGTATACCTCATGATACTGGTTTGTACTGGTTTGAAGAAATGTTGGTTGAATATAGTGGGCTTACAAATAATGAATTTAGAACAGTACTGCTTCTTATGGAAGTTATTTTGAAACATAATTATATTTTTTTTGCTGGAGAATATTACCAACAAGTAAGGGGTGTAGCAATGGGGGCCCCCTGTGCCCTTACCTACGCAAACATCATTATGGCATACTGGGAAAATAAATTTTTATTGAATTCATTATACAAGGACAATTGGGTACTCTATGGTAGATTCTTAGACGACCTTTGTTTTCTATGGATAGGAGATGAAACAGCATTTGTTGATATGGTCAACTACCTTAGTGGTACAACAACTTTTTTGAAATTCACTTACAAGTTTGACTGTGATACTTTGAATTATTTAGACATTACTATTAACAAACAAGATAAACACTCTGTTTCAAAGATATTTAGGAAAGATACCTTTTCGAATTCTTACCTCCATTTTAGTAGCTCACACCCTTTTTCACAAAAAAGAGGGGTTCTTAAAGGGCAATTTGTGAGAACTAGTAGAATGTCCTCTGAGGACGGAGTTTTTTTGAAGGAATATGATTGGTTAAGGGTTCAGTTTCTGAATAGAGGGTATCCTGAAGAGCTTATAGATGAAATCTACAGAGAGGTGTCTTCGGCTAGAAATTCTAGGTTTGCCCCAATATTAGGTAGTGGTAGTGAGACAACTTTCCCACCCAAGGAACAGGAGACGGACAACTACACGAACTGCCTGGTTACTACCTTTGATGGACAATCGAGTTTCATTAGAAAAATTATGGAGAGAGAAAATGGGAGAATTTCTCCCAAATTTCTGATTTAACTCATATTTTTACTGACAAATTGAAATTTGTATATAGGAAAGGAAGAACAATAAAAAACTACTTAGAAATGGGGCACACAGACTTGAAACCTAGTATGTTCTCTAACAAGAAAGGTTTATTTAAGTGTGGGGCATGTAGTTATTGCAAACATTTAATAGTGGGAGAGAGTTATTTTTTGAAGGAAAGGGATAGGAGACTTTTTTTAAACTCATTTGCCAATTGTAATACCCATGGTATTATTTATATGGCAGTATGCATGTTCTGTGGTTCATTTTACATAGGCAAGAGTGAAAGAAAGTTTAAACAACGTATTTATGAACATTTGTACGAGATTAGAACTGCTAAAGAAAGCAACGCACTTTACAAACACTCTTGCCTTTGTATTAAATCTAAATTTCAATTTTTTGTGCTGGAAGTTGTACATGTAGATGCTAGGGGTGGCATGTGGGAGACCAGGGTTGAATTGAGAGAGCTTTTTTGGCAGATTGTATTAGAATCAACTAAGCCACCTGGTCTCAATGAAATGGTCTCCCTTGCACCAATACTTAGAATGAGAGCAGCTAAATTATGAGCTTTTGATAACATGCTTTTAATACATATATTTACAGCACATCAAATTTGAATTTATTTAATTCTAATACTGATATTTTAAGTTAATTTTATTACATTTAATATTTTTTACGTTTCACTACTGTGACTTTGTATGTTTTATAATGTTTTTATTCATGAGATGGCACTTTTGTAGTATGTTTCATACTTCCAGTTAACTGTTTTAAATATTTCAATTAATTTCATTATCCAATTAACTTTAATTGGAGTTAGTACTTAAGAGGATGAGTTTGGGTATTTTGTGTTCATTTCTGATGAAGTGGTTGACGAAAACGGATCTTTAATAAAGCGTTAAAATCTACTTGTTGGCGTTTTGGTTGTGAGCAGTTTGCTATACTTTACATCGAAGGATTACTTTTGGTGCAGCCTGGTTCCTGTGGTGTCTTTTTTAGTTTCCTGGTCTTAGTGACACCTGCCTGTGTTGGTTCCTAGGTATGAAGGTAACCCTGACCTAAATAAATGTACATAACTAGTGAGATTAGGTGGACAGGTGTGAAGAAAGACGTGATGACAAATGACAAAACATGTATAAGTCAAAAGCATGTACCTCGACAAGTCTGGATGAATACTAGTGCCCTGTGATAGTCAATGTGGAAGGTTAATAGAAACAACATAAATGTGTCCCTCAGGGTGCTATGCAGTGTCCCCGATACAGTGTTCAGTCTCCCACACACGCATGTGAGTTCTGCCACTGACGGAAAGCGCAAATACCGGCAAACACATAAGGTAGATGATAGCAGAATATGTTTTGATCAGCACCTGTTGGCTTTTGTGAGGAACACAACACTCTGGGCGGGTGTGAGCTACAAAAGGAATGTAATGGCATCTGGCCTGTGATTTCTCCATATATTGTGTGTAGTGGTGTAATAAAATGACATATCTTGTATCAGAAACAGATACATGTTATAGGAAACCATATCATCGACTATACCACTACAAGACAAATCTGAAGGTATGAAAAGTGCTGAAGTAGTCAGTTTAGTATTGACCGCAGGTATGTGTGGACTTGTCAAATGTCACAGCTGTACATATAGTTCCTATAGGGCTGTCACCTCTACAAATGATGAAAGTGGGAGGTGCTCTGTAGAAATGACAGACGTAGCAGGTCAAAACATACCTACAGCCATGCTTACTCCACAAATAGACATATTAGCACACATCAAAGCTTAGGCCAGGATTCACGAAGCTTTGGTCGGTGTATGAGTAGAGTAAGAGTAGAGCAAGGCAAGATGTCTGCCGAGCTATTCTACAATATTCTGTAGGGGCGTGTAACACAGCCCCTCAAACGAACGTTGCACGGACAATGTTAGGATATGCAAATTACCCCATTTGTAGGTGAAAGCTATGCAAATGATGTAAAATATGCGATACATGAAACAGTAAGCTGTCCGTGCAAGAGTAGAGTTATGTGCAGAAATGTACACGGATGTTAACCGAGTAACGTTCTGCAAGTAGCTAAACGGAGCAATGTCATCTGCAAATAAAGGATGGTTTAGTTGAAGAAGCATGCCAATGGCCAAATATAAGGCCAGTGGCATGTATTCCCATTGGAAATTAATAAAACTCTAGTTGTCCTCCCCCGATCTCCGGTGTTTAAGCGTAGTGCAGCGGCGCGAGTACGCGCTGTGCATACAAAACAAGACAAATATGTAATATATACATACAAATTGTAATATCAGTTAAAAGTTATTGCGTCATGCAGGTGAATGGCAAGCTGAAGACAACATGGCTACTGAGTAGTGGTTGCTATGTGTGGAAGCACACACTCAGAGATGTAACCAAGCATTTGTAGGCACTTCTATGCAATTGAGGCTGAGGATAGTGAAGCACAATTTGTCATGCCATATGGGCCAAGCCTCTACAGTGTAAGGGTAGGTTAAGGGGACTATCAGCGTAGAAGATAGGTGACATCATGAGTGTGTATGTATAAAACACTGTAATCTTATTGGACCAGTGTGTCACATGTCTGCTGTCAGTGACTCATCAGTGGAATAGGCGTGTTATGATTTATCCTAGGTAAAGTCAGTAAACTGATGGTGTACACCATGGATATCACTGAAGTTCCTTGCAAACCTGGTGAAATGTGTTTGCACCCATGCAAGCCTGTAAGCCTGAGTAAGCATGTGTGCATGTGTGTCAGCCCGTGTGCGCGAGTTGAAGAATGAGTAAGCTACTGTAAGATTGTTGAATCTCGTGTAATGTTGTGTAAGCCAATGTAAGTGTTTGTATGCATGTATAAGCCTGTGTGCGCACGTGGAAGCGGATATGCACTTCACTGTGCTCCTATGCGCGGCGCTGCTCACTGTGGTCACAAACAGTGAAAAGGAAGGTAAACAAATAGCAGTAAGTTAACCAAGGAGAACTACCAAAGCTAGCAGGTGAAAACAATCAGACTGAGTATATTACACAGCCAGTACAGTAGGCCAGCACAGCACAGCACGTACAACTCTACAAACAGCAGTCCACCATGTTTTTCTTAGACATACTGCAACACTGTAGTATACTAAGAGAAGTGCAAACTGTAAAAGCTTAACTGAGACAACATAATGTTAGGGGCTGCCATAGCTATTATACGTCAACATATGCAACATGTGGAGGGTTGTGCCAATATGAATGCTGCTCAGCATCACACAGTGAGCAGACGGAGAGGAGTGTGCAGGCACAGGGTAACCTACCAGGGGCTACATGAGCTGGAGATAGTAGAGTGCTATAGAGTGGACAGAGACCTCCTGCAGAAGATTGTGGATCTGTGCAGGCCATGTCTCACACACAGAACCAACAGAGGGAAACCTATCCCAGTGGAAACCAAGGTATGTGTTGCCCTAAGAATACCAGCAACAAGTACCTTCCAGAGATCAACTGGTGATATGATGAGGATTTTACAAACATCAGCATCCAGGGTACTGCACCAGTTCATGAATGCCATGTCAGCACATGTCAGTGATGATGTATATATCCCCAATTCCCGTAAGGTATTGGGCAGCAATATGTGTCATTTCCACACAATAGTGGAATACCCTAAGTACTGTGTGCAATACACTGCACACACATATACATCAAAGCACCAGCCAGTGAGTGTGGTAGGGCCTACATCATCCACAAGGGCTTCCCTTCCATGAAGTGGCGGTTTGTGTGTGATGGCCAGCCCGTAATAATGAATGTGTGAGCTGGATGCCCTGGAAGCTGCAATGCTTCTGATATGTGGCATCTGACGCAGCTGTACAAAACATTTGGCAATGGGGACAACCCTCATGGTCACCTAGTGGGGGATGCCGGATGTGCAGTTCAACTGTGGCTGATGACACACATCAGAAATGCACACACACATGAACAGGAATGCCATAATGAGGCACACGCACAAACAGAAACCTTACTCTAGCATGTGTTTGTGTCGCTCAAGTCACAGTTCTGGTGCATGGACACATCTGGTGGAGCATTAAAGCACTTGTCAACTACATGTATCAGAATTGTCTGTGGCCTAGGTCATCTGTGTCACACACACACACACACACACACACACACACACACACACACACACACACACACACACACACACACACATGACAGTTTATATACATAGTGTGAGTGACTGTTCATGTATGTGTAATACTGCAGAACAGTTCAAACACAGCAAAGTATGTCAATAATGGACATTCATCATAGTTGTACAACCACCTTGGAGGATATGCATGCAGAACTCTCATTGCATATGTGATACAGTGATGTACTTCAAAATACCATTGTAAATGCAAATATCAAATGACAAATGACATAGCACATATCTATATGTACACATTGTTACCCATTATACATATTGGGGTGTAATACCTATGTGTTACTGTTGGTAAAGTATGTGTAGTAAATGTGGATAACTGACTCTGTTTAGCCTTATAGGTGTACAGCATGGGTTGGATAACACGTATCCGTCTGTATGATACCCTTGTGTAGACTAACTGTGTCATGTGCAGAATGCATTCTAAGCCACAGTATGAATTCCCAGATGTGGACAGGAATATCCCTATTGTCTTTGCTTGTAACTAACATGGCTATATGTCAAACAGTAATGGTCCCAGCAATGCGTGGCAGTCAATACCAGTGCGAACTGGTATCGTATAGTACATGTAGGATCCACATGCTACTGTGCGTCCTACATGTGTGGGTCACTTGTGAAGATATCATATAACAATTGGTCATTCAGACTGTTGAGGTCGTGTCTACTACCATAATGCAAAACTATGACAGATAGTAACAGTATCACCCACAGCACCGTGTAAAACCATAGCAATCACACATGTGAAGACAAGTACAACAATATGTGTAGTATAATGCATACTGGCCACCAGTAGAAACTATGAAGTGTTAACAGTGTGAAATACAGGGCATGTCACCATTCCAATGTGTCCACTATACATGTACATGCAGACAGTGCACCTTCACCATGTTCACATATAGATACATGTAAATCTGTACTACACACATCACACACGTACTGCACACTCTGTAACACATGCTGCCAATACTACACACGTCAGTCAAATGGCACATGGATGGATAATACATCTTCAGAATTAATAGTGCTGTACACTATACTACATTGATGATCATAGCTGGAATGTATCATGCCTGCTTACATACACCTAGAAGGAAATCACACTTTGTGTTAACAACATTGTAAT
>NC_056737.1:567800100-567905100 GCF_019279795.1 Protopterus annectens
CAAAGACGCCGATAGGTAATGTATGTGTTGTGAGGCATCTAAAAGCATTACTGTGTTCCCAGGCAGCTGGAAACACACACACACACACACACACTTGGAAGGGCCGGCAGTTGAACATACACCTAACTACTTTAACACACTACAGCATTACGCATTTACAGAATGCGCTACTGAGATTACTGAACACAGCACTCCCAGAGGCATACTTCTAGGTGGGTGACATCATCCACAAAGGCAAAGATGCCGTTAGGGAATGTTTAGAGAGTTAGCAGTCTGAAAGAATATTACTGTCCCAAGGTAGACATACACAAACACGGCAGTGCTGTCATCGGGCCAACTAAATATCTACGGAGCACTACAACACTAAATAGATACGGGATGCGCCACAGACAGTACACCCTTCGAGAGAGCAACCAGTGTGTTCAATGTAGACATCCATCGTGACATTGAAAATGGACATCTGTTGCCTGGATGACCACCATGGTTATACAGGATGTCAATGGCCATGCCCACACGTTTAGTATCACATGTCTGTTTGGAATGTACTGTGTGTCCATGTACACAATGGCATGCTGGGCATGCTCACACACTTAGCAGTTGCAAAGGGCCATCTTGCATGCACACGGAGTCTAATCACGGAAGGTCACAGTGTGGAATGTACTGTGTGTCCATCTACACAATGGCATACTGGGCATGCTCACACACTTAACAGTTGCATAGGGCCATCTTGCATGCACAAGGAGTCTAATCATGGAAGGGCGCAGTGTGGAATGTACTGTGTGTCCATCTTCACAATGGTGTACTGGGCATGATCACACACTTAGCAGTTGCAAAGGGCCATCTTGCATGCACACTGAGTCTAATCACGGAAGGACGCAGTGTGGAATGTACTGTGTGTCCATCGACACAATGGCATACTGGGCATGCTCACACACTTAGCAGTTGCAAAGCGCCATCTTGCATGCACACAGAGTCTAATCACGGAAGGGCGCAGTGTGGAATGTACTGTGTGTCCATCTACACAACGGCGTACTGGGCATGCTCACACACTTAGCAGTTGCAAAGGGCCATCTTCCATGCACACGGAGTCTAATCACGGAAGGGCGCAGTGTGAAATGCACTGTGTGTCCATCTACACAATGGCGTACTGGGCATGCTCACACACTTAGCAGTTGCAAAGGGCCATCTTGCATGCACATGGAGTCTAATCACAGAAGGGCACAGTGTGAAATGTACTGTGTGTCCATCTACACAATGGCATACTGGGCATGCTCACACACTTAGCAGTTGCAAAGGGCCGTCTTGCATGCAGATGGAGTGTACACACAGAAGGGCACAGTACAGAAGGGCACAGTAAGGTATAACTGTCCTCATGCACAGGGCGGTCACACATGCAGTGACCTGTACACACACAGCTGCCATCACAGCTGTCACAGGTGCAGGTCACACACGTACACACTGCAGTGTACACTGTAGCTGTCAAGTCAGCACCATGTCGTTGGTGCAGCACTACACAACCTTACGGTCCCACAACACCATGTGACACATGACCACTGGGCTGTACAGCGGTGTACACCAGCTGTGCAGAGTACAGATGTACCAACAGGGATCCAACAGGTGTTATGCATTGCAATGATACCAGTATACTTGAACAGGTCGGCTCAAGACATACCACGGCCCTTACACAGCTGTGACACCTGACTGTTGCTGTACACCAATGAACACACATCTGGATATGTCATACATGTGATTGTGTGGATGTGTGCATGGACTGCACACACAACACATACATACATAGCCTTTGATGTACCTTGTGCATAACACTGGCCTAATCAATGCTACACATGCGAATGGAAGGTGGGCTCATGTCTGTTGAATGCTCACACTACAGGGGGTAGCAGTGTTGACCGGGACACATACCCTTGTACTGGTCACCTGTGAGACCCGTGATATCATACCGCAGTCCATGTGCTATGCATGTCAACACACATGTCCAACAATAGCAATGCATACAAACATGGCAACAAGAGACACATGTGACATCTGTATTGTGCATGCAGCAACCATGCATGTGCAGTGGCCGATGTCCGTAACATAGTTGCACCTACCTAGACATGCATTGACACCTGTATACAGTGACATACAAACAGCACATATGGAGGGATGTGTGTACATAATGTGGTGAACCACCTGTCTAGATGTATGTGTGCAGGGGTGGCTCACAGTTGTGTCAGACACCATCCTATCATGCCATATGCAAACAGTACGCTATGTCGCTGTTACATAATGGTGCTGACATAATACATACACAGCGGTCAGGTGTTAACAACTTTATGTCACATGGCACCTGTAACACCTACAACCTCCCGTGTGCATATAGCAGCACATTTGCCAGATATAGCATTGGTACACATAATGCAATCAATACCGCTGCATGTCTATCAAACGTGTCATCATATG
This sequence comes from Protopterus annectens, assembly GCF_019279795.1. Lineage (NCBI taxonomy): Eukaryota > Metazoa > Chordata > Ceratodontiformes > Protopteridae > Protopterus > Protopterus annectens. The sequence goes on from NC_056737.1 coordinate 567,802,561, forward strand.
GCAGGTGTATCATTCCCAGCACTGCCATGTGTGTCCGAATGTTTGACCAGGGATGCCACATATCGCGGGAAATATGTCCCAGTTGCTACACATCCCTGTACACCATTGTAGAGATCTGTACATACATCAGTGTGGGAAGCATGACGTCGGCCGGTGTGGTGCATCACACACGTTGGTTGTCCATATACACATGTGTGGTCACCACAGTGTGTGTGTGTCTGTATGTATGTCTGGTGCTTGGTGTGAGGGGGTATGCTAATATACAGTGGGAAATGATCACTAACCCCACGTGGTGACTAACCCGTAATGGTGATGCATTGCACAACCCTGTTGATGCCATAGGTCCCAGCCATACTGGCTACCTGTGCATGTCCCTTCTCTGTGACACGTCGTGTGGGTGCATAGTACTGTGAGGGTGATAACCACACAGGCAAGGGTCCCCACCTGCACACTATGGGGTGTGCGTTATAGTGGTGTACACCCCGTGAATGCAGCCATGTTCCCGTACTGTTACAGGGTCCTACTGCTGCACAGTGTGGCCTCCAGCTACCAAGTGACACCTCACATCATCATTGGCCAGGCCGCTGTGTACAACCCCTGCACCATGTCACCATACCTGTAATGTGCCCTGTTATGTATGTCACGTCTCTGTCCAGTGTAGCCTGTGGCACCGACCACATGCGTCAGGTGCAGTATATGTGCGGACATCTGTGTCATGTTGGTGTGCCCAACAGTTAGGTTGAGGGTACATGTAGCATGCTGATATTGCCAGACGTGCCTCTGAGTAATCCACAGTTACACATGGGGGACTGCAAACACTGCTACCTGTAGGCACATGCAAGTACACCATAGGAGGGAACCAGGGTATCACAACCAACATGGTGCTACAGATGTAACCGAGACACATACCGTGAACACATCACAATGCATGCTGCACCTGCACTACATGGTATGACTGGTGCATGTCGACAGTACACAACCTATGTCACATACACATCTCTCAGTATTCACACCCAACCACTGCAGCATACACATCCCTCACTATGCATACACAGGTAATATTACATACACCTCTCACTATGCTGTTCACCCTGTGCATCAGAATATTTGTGCATAACCCTGCACCGATGGTGTGGATGACAGGGATGTGGCACAGGCTTCATCATATGCACAGGGTGATATGTTTGCCAGGGGCATAGGCTGTACCAATGGATAACATCATGTGTGTGTGTAAGTGCCGGTGAGTTGACTGGACATGTCTGTGCAGAATGCATGTGGATGTTGTGGAGCCCTACAGTTGTGTTTGCTGTGTGCGTGTATGTGTGTACACAGTTCTGCCATTTGTGAGGCCTACACGGGGTATAATTGACAGCCCCAGATTGTACAGAGCAGGTTGTACAGCTCACTGTGTCCATCCACGGCCACGTGACCTGTGCCTGCCTGGGGTTGTACGGGCACTACCAGGTGGAGGTACACAGTGGCTACTGTCCGACGATACATGTCTGCTGGAACCGTGTCCCGCTGAGACCATCCAGGGCCACGTCCACGTGGCCTGCTGTGTACTGGTGTTGACAGCGCAGCACCAGCTGCACTGCTACTGCTACCGGCACTATGGGAGCGGGCATGTGAGGTGGCACGCTCACGTCAACCTACACTAGGTGGTGTTGCTGGCCTACGTCCACGTGGCCTACGCCTCACTCCTACCAGGTGTTCCAGCACAGACAGCTCCTGCTCATGGATTGCCATGCCTCGGTCAAGGATTCTGACCATTTCACCTAATCGCCTATCCAGAACATTAGCAATCTACTGTTGAGCATTTGCCAATGCCTGGATGTTGTCATTTAGGGTATGGATAGCAGCCCTCTGCAGCCTCTGCCCTTCTCTGTTCTGCCATTCAGCATGTGCCTGTGCCGCCATTACAGTCTGGAACATGCGTCTGGTGATACCAGCTGCTGCACTCTGTCCTGCAGGTGCATGTCTGCCAGAGGTCCTCCAATGAGCAGCACCGGCCACATGCCTGTGTGGCACATCTGCAGTCATTACACTGACATCATGGTGTGTAGACACACCTTCTGTAGCCACCACACGTTCCTGTTCCACGCTAACAGACACTGACTGTCCTTCCTCTATGGCCATTGGTGATGCGATATGTGTTGGCAGCAGAACTGTGTGCAGGGAAGAGGGGGGCATAGCTGGGATGGTAACCATTGGCACAGATTCAGCCCCTGACAACCCTGCCTGTACCTCATGCATATGTTCATCACCGCTAGTATCTGTGGGGACACTAACATCAGATGGACCGCAGGAGGGTAACGCACCTACATCACCTGTGAATGCAAAGAAATACTGTAAAGTACAATAGACACAGACACACACACACACACACACACACACACACACACACACACACACACACACACAGACACACACACACAAACACAGACACACACACACAAACACAGACACACACAGACACACCATGCATGTGATTTGTCAGATGGCATGCAGCATGCCTGCAATACAGCAGAGGGCATGCAGCTCAGACATTAATAGTGTTAGTAAGCATACCTCCCTGGGGTGCACACTACAGCAAGCAGGTGTGATATCAGTAGCCATGCAGTTCACACAATCATGGTAGTATGCATACATCCCCGTGATACACCATGTGGCCCAGAACAGGATAACAGTACACATGGCTGACGTGACCTTGACATGTAATCTGCTGACATGTGCATTAACATGCATACATGTTTGACACAATGGTGTCCTGACACATGTACAGCATCATAATGGGCTTCACATTGCAGTGTTATGTGTATGCCCTACAGATAGAATGCATGTTTAGCAAATGTGCATGAGCATGGGAGGGTAGTGTGAGGCGTCTACATTGCTATACAGTGTGAAGTACAGACACTGTGCCATTGCATGGCAACATGAGGCATCTGTGTTGCTGTAGAATGCATAATATGTACACATTGCATAGCCATAACTGCAACACAGTCGTGATGTTCAACAGATCGTATATGGTAGACTTCAGTTACACCTCCAGCAGCTGTGCACAGGCTTTTAGGTTGTCCAGTGTACCACATCAACTGTATAATTGGTCAACTAAGGCTATAATTGGACCATGTGTGGACAATGTGCAACAGGGTGTATACACATCCCAAGTACTGTGTGGCTACATGTCTCTGGCCATCCCCCATGGCCATGTGTGCACATGTGTTGGCCAATTGTGTGTGATGGGCATCTTTTCCACATGTCTGTGTTGTCCCATATGACATACACCCATAGATGTCAGATATGTCACAATCCACAGGGCTATGCAGACAACGGGTTGTATGTTTGGTATGTGGGGTATAGGTCATGCGATAGTGTGACAATATTGCAGACAGATCACTACATGTCTGGGACATGTCAGGTGGCACATCACAATGTGTGCACCCGATGCAGGGGCATATGACACAATGGTGACACTTGTGGGCTGCCCATATCACAGCTCACTGTGTGATACTGTGTGCGTACTACACATGTTGTTCCAATGCATACTACATATGCCTCCATTGTAGAACACCTCCACCATTGTATACACAGCTGACCACACATGTCGCAATGACAAGTACTGTGGTTTCAAGTCGGTGTATCATTACATTTGTATATATTGCACATGGGTGGCCTGTGTGAATGAAGGGTGGTGCGACCTGCATATCGTGACTGGAACAAACATCAGGTGTGCAAGTGTTAACCGGCCACATGGCAAATAGATCTACACTGTAACATGCCTGATACTGATGACAGTCTCACCTGCAATGGACTCATGTCTGTGCGGCACACCAGAGGTACCTGTATAGGGGTGACACACCAGTATGAACATTATCCATGACTGTATGACAGCCACAGGTTGCACTGTGCATGTGAACACATTCACCTGTGTAATAGCATATAGTATGCACATGTGTGCATACACAACTTAGCATACTGTAGTATGCAGCATGTGTCCACATACCTTGCATATGTTGTTACTTTACATAATGTACAGTGACACATGCAACTACATGGGATATAATAGCCATATGTGCAGTACTGACTTACCAGGCAACTCCAGGCTCATTGGTTGGGAGACACCCACCTCCACAATGGCAGCTAGTGTTTCTGTATGCTGTTCCCTGGGTGTGCCCAGACTGGCCAGTAGCTCCTCGGTGTGTGTGAGTGGGGGCTGGGTTGTTGGCCCACCACCTGTTCCACCTTGTTCCCTGGTGATTGCAGTGGCATGCTGTTTTGCATGTCGTATCAAGTCCGTGCCGTGTCTGTGCACCTGCTGGTAGGTGCGGTTATGGCCACCCACATTGTTCACCCTCCTGCGTGGATCCTGCCACAGGTCATCCCGCTGCTGGGCATGCTGTGGCACATGGCTGAACAACAAGTCATAGTTGTCATGGAGCTGTGGGATGAGGACATCATCCTCCTGGTGGGTGTATGCTGGGAGGCATGTACAGGGCATTATCTGTAAGACATAATGATGGTGACAGGTCACAGTTTCAGAGATGTACAGAGATACTGCTGCACATACATTTCTATGACATCTACTACATCTGCACAGTTATCTTTGCAAAGCATCATGACACTGACATGACTGACGTGTTTGTGTCACACATGTCACACCCATTATGCATTGGATATCATCACCATATATGTGTGTCACCTCATTACAGTGTTCATACTCCATGTAAATGCTGTCTTGCTGTGGGCATGTCTATTTGCCTGCACTTGTGTTCTTACCTATCTGCACATGCCTGGATGTGTCCACGGTACTACTGTTGACCTGAATGCTGTGTATATGTCACATATCAACACAGACACAGCCATAATGGACTTGAGCAGTGACAATGCACACATATGCATGGACACCTGTACATGCATGTGTTTTGCCATATACATCTACACAGCACTGTACAACTGTTCAACATCCTGCCACGGTTCGCCTGTATTGCTCATGTGATAGGCATGGGACAATGGCTAGTTAGACGACATTCGCAGGGATGGTTATCAACCATAGCATTTGCGGGTACGGTTTCCAAGCTGTAACAGACAGCCATTGTGCCACCGCAAGGTGCATCAGTGCCACATTACTGATCCAGTCAGTTGATAGTACATCTACCATGCAGCCATCACACCATGTATGACTGGGATGACATGTGCAGCTTTGATGGACAGGGTTGCATGGTATGGCGGGAGTATGTCACATATATGGCACAGGGATCTGTCCAGCCTGTGGCGATCCTAGTATTAGGATAGTGGCTGTCCATGACATATGTCTTATAGATCAGGATATGGACATGTAGCGTGTCCATCATCATGGTGTAGCAAATGTCCTTCTGCAAGGTAGACAGCATACTGCATAGTAGAGGTGAGGATTGTGAAGGCTGGTATCACACATCCATGTATAGCCATTACCCCTTACAGGTGGTATGTGATCCAATATTGGTCACCACAGTACTGTATATGCCTGACCAGTGATCTCCGTGCTCATGGATGGCACCCTGACATGACATGGGTACCTCATATGAACACCTAAGGGGCCTGGAGACGTCACCATGTCGGGGGGTGCACTGCACAGCACCATCCCTTACACAGTGTCCATAATGTTGTCCACAGCCTAGGTAGTAGTTTATGGGTACAGGGATGTTCACCTAGCAGTGACACTGCTGGTATCATCCATCAGACTGTGCACATATGTCACACACCTCACCCACACAGCCCATTCTGTATGTTGTTCACAACACTGACACAGCTATACTGATAGGTCATGGCCATTCACAGCCTTACATACAGAGATGCCTAACATTTGTCTGTGTGGTATGGGCTACAATGAGGGTGGGGTACAACACATTAACCCTGTTCTACTGTAGCTGGCACTGGTGAGCTGTGCACATGTCACTCTTACACCTATTGTAGTTGTGAGTCTGTCAACAGGCCACTGGTAGAACACTCCTGTGACATGCAATGGTATTTGTAATCAAATATCCGTGCTGTCTTGTACATCTCTACTGCTAACATCTACAGTGCTAATGGTTCATGGACATGCACACCATACTCAGCAGGGTTATAGTGCGGTGCCACCCTAAATGACTGTCATCACCACTTGTGGGTTGATATTATCCAACACCCTATCTGTATTGTATGGTCATGCTAGGCACTTGTTCAGAACTTGTGAGCATGTCATGAGCTACTGATTACTATAGCACCCATTCCACACCATTTCCCACAGGTACACTGGCTGTCCTACACTTCCCAGCTTGCTTAAGGTACGACAGCTGTTGTACACACATAACGCACATATCCTGTGGGACATGGTTGTATATACAGGCATGTCCAACTGTCACGTACCAGTGCTACTGCCTGTCTATATGAGGGATATGTCGTACATGTGGCAATAGAGCAATTGTCTCATGTACACATTCAATGCTCACCTCCCAACATACGGCATTACAGCCTGTGGGGGATGCACTTCTGCAGCCGTGCTGGGGGCATAGCTCTCAGGTGTACCTCATTACGAGGAACATACCTCATTTGGGGTTCTAAAAGGTGCATGTTCCTCAAGGTTCCACATTGGAAGGGTCTGTCACACATTCATTGTTGTAAATTGTTTACCTGCTAGCCATGGCTAAATAGATGGGAATCATATTAATTCATTGAAATATCATTTTTATACGTAAGACCAGCCTATATTATCCATCATATGCCCTTCCTAGTTGAAGCTGTTAGTAAGCCAGTTGTAAGTGTTCCACATTTTGCCCATTTGTCACACAGTATGAGGGCTAATGTTCCTCAGTTTGGGGACAGGAGGTTGACAGCTATGGCTGGGGGTAATGCTGTCACCAACCCTGACTGCACCTGACAGTCATTTGGGGATGTGTAACATTCGCAACACACCCCACCCATCACATAGTCTCATATGATCTACACCACTGGCCACACCTACAAGGACAACTTGTGCAGTGCGTCTCCATACTCACTGTAGGCACCAGAGGTAGCCCCCATCATGGAAGACAACATCACCAGCTTATAGCCCACAGACTCATGTGTGCCCATCACATACAGCCAATAGTGAGTTATAACATTCACAACACACCAGTCATAGCTGACTCTGTAGGGAGTCACACTGCAGTTCCACACAGCAGGCTACACAAGGCGTTAGTCGCTTACATCTTGCTGTCGGGTAACTGCTTCTGCAACATAACCTATGCACCCATGCCACACCTCACCAGGTATGATATGTCTGTCATTCTCCATGTTAGTGTGACTGCCCTGTGATGCCACTTCACAGACTACGTGTGCAGGGACATGCAATAGCTCACCAGTCTTATAGCCCTGAGGGTGTGGGCCTAGCCCTGGGGAGCATTTTGCATTCGTCCGGACATGATACCACTGTACAATGACCGACTGTGTCACTTCAACAGTTGCCTATGCTCCTATTGTCATTCCACAGGCATCTGGTATCTGTCCGCTATGACTGTACTGGTCAAACACAATGCTGTGGCACAGATGACTTGCACCTGTCAGCCCTGGGAGTACAGCTCACATGTAAGGCTCTTGCTGCTTCTATACTGCCTGTCTTGCACAGTTTCCAATAACTGTCACCGGCAGGGCGGTAACTGGCAGGCACGACATGGGGTCATGTGACACAATGCTTGCATCTTCCTCTGTGACGCACGCAGGCAAGGCACACCTTATAATGCACCACTCAAACATCTCTGCAGTGACTGGGACCTGCCTCTAGGCTCTGCAGAGCACACCTGCAATGACAGGTTATAGGCAGACCATACCTTTCAGGCACATACCTGGACCGGCACACCCACAGCTGAGGGGTTCCCATATCCCACTATGTTTTGCACACATACTGGCAAGTTACTTAGCACAATGCATCAGAGGTGCTCCACGTACAACTAACTGTGTCCGGGACCGCTATACACATTGTAACAAGCGACAGAGTCAACATCATACCCCACGGGTAACATACCTTCTATGTTAGTATAGTGGACAGTGGGCCTCAGACAGCTACTACTGATGTGTGACTGACACTACCCCACACTTCACTGGGATAGCCACTCATGTACCGACACATCCATGAGTCATACCCTCCGCTCTGCTGGATCAACCCATACACACCACCTCCAAGACCTACATTACCCTTGGCATGAACACTACCACCATGTGACTGGTGTTACACACCTGGGATTATCCCCTCATTGGTGGATTCTGAACATATGCTAATCGGCCTTGTTAGCCACATCCCGGCAACACACCCATCACAGCATACACAGTACATGAGTACTACAACACCTACTACAGATGTCTGCTGACAGCGGTTGTTAACATCATGACACTCGTGCAGATGGACAATGCACATACAAATGCTGACACATACCCCAGTGCACTTCATTAGCATGTACACAACTGCATGGATCATGCTATTCCACACAGAGCCATGATGGCACACACCAGATAACAGACGCCACTCTGGTGGTCATGTTCCATGGACATATGATGTACAACAACAGGTGTAGGCTGTTGCACATTGGTGTACATTCCCATGTGTGGGGTGGCTCACTGCTCAGCCGTGGTAGGGCCACAGGGTCCCTCATCACATACTCCAAGACTAGCTACATAAACATGACTACCACACATTCCGGGGTGTACCACCAGGCATTATGGTGGTATGTCAGCATTCGATGGCAACACCCACATCTGCTGTCACATACAACAGTCACTCAGGAACATTGCAGACCCAGGTGTTGTTGGCAACATGCTGGAGGATGGATTCAATGCTGACATTACACCCTCTCACTCACTAGAGGGCTGCAATTCATACATGAACATTGTGGTGTCCCTGTGGTCACACCTACACAGTACTGACCTACACTCTATATGTCCTGGGACACTGGCCCCATGTCACCTTCCAACATCCCAGGCTGTGATGTCCACCAGCCTCTGAATTACATGTCTCCCCGTTAGGCCACCATATTCAGTAATAGCCTTGTTTCAGACATTGTAGCCCCTGAATGGCACACAGCAGCATTTATCACACTACACACAGGTGGCACCACATTGCACGAGTGGGACTATAGTCCTACACACCTGACTGGACTGTTCGGCATGGCTATGGGGCACATCATCAAGGACGTCATTCACAGAAACAGTGTTGGGCTCCCGTCCTTTGCTGCCACCTGGGTTAGGCTTGTTAGGGCCAGAGCATGGCCCCTACACATGGTGGACTCCTTTCATACAGTTACCAGGGCAGTTGCTGATGGTACGGGAGTCCACACATCCTACATTGTCCTCTCATTGCCTTTCAGCACCATTCCCCATTCTGGTATTGACAACATACACATCCACCTGCACATCGTACCCTGTGTCTCAGGATGTTATGCTATTTGGCTCATGGACAGGACACACAGTGAGGCCAGCATACCATAGTACCTACTACATGTCAAGTACATTTGGCATACCACGGTCCTCAGTCATAGGGCCCCTCATGTTCAGTATATGCTTCCCTGCAGAACAGGCTAGCACAGGGGACTTTCCCTGCCAAGCTTTCAAACCCCTACATACCAAGCGTCATGATTGCTCCATCAACTGATACTGACTCCAACCATATGGGTGTCGCTGTGACAGATACATAATATGACTATCATGGCATCAAGCTGCATGACACAAGGAGCATGCACATCGCCTTTGCATTACACCATTCACCAACTGACTATCACATGGATGGTAGTCCCCTACATACATATCACATTGTACATGTTTGCAGTACACACATATGTCGCACCCACTCCTGTGGTTACCGTATTGCCACTGTGGCGTGGATATCCTTCTACGTGGCCACACCTATCTGTACTGGGTGTGTAGCTGGTACATAGGCACCCATTGTACCTCTGAACTCAAGACATCTACATACATTCAAGGGTACACCAACCCATTTACGGTGTACCTTACACAACAGCTACAGCTTTACATGCCACAACATTAACACGCCATGACGTTTACTGAGCTCCGACAGTTTAAATATGCGGCTGCACTACGGACACCACATCTGTACACATTTGCATACTACATACTCAGGGGTGACCTCTGCTGATCAGACAGGGCCCATGCCTGCAACATTATTGATGGATATACTCCTCATACGCGACACAAGCAGAGGCCACTGTGAGCAACATGCTCATGGATATGTGCATACACGCCACAATGAGTGGGATGTGCTTGTGGGTTACATTCCCAAACCAGACACTCACCATGCTGTGGAACACAAGTCCTATGTACATCACACAGGGACACTCAGTAGCACTGTTCATGTGATACCTCCCTTGGTGGTTGGGAGACACATGTAGGCCTGGGATCACTGCAGTGGCTGTACTGTGCAGAGGTGCAGGTGACACCTGGCTCTGCTGTTCACAGGACACTACCCTAGAGAGGCGTCACTAGTGTGAACACTGTGGTTGTGCTTACACATGGACTTGCCAGACTGCATAGTACCCCACTATGCACCTGTGAAGCTATTACATGTCCTTTGTGCATGGTTACTTGGTAGCCCTTCCATTTAGATTAGCTATCATGCTATTACTATGTCCCATACCTACAGGCCATATGTATCCTGTTATTGTAGATACCAATAGACGATACCTGTGGTATGCATGATATGCCTGTTATGCTGTGTAGACTATCTATCATATCTACCTATAATACTATACATTACACATATCTCACATAGTATCCCATAATGCAAAGCATACTTGCACAGTGGGACCACCTTACATATGTCATTAACGTTATATGCCCATACACATGCGTGCTGTGACAGTATATCAACATATACTATCTCCTGCTATGGCACGTCCTTGTTGGACATACCCTACCACTGACGGTGGGTTGTATGGAATTGTTCTGTTTAACGCCCTCATGTGGCATCCCTTGTGGTGTCTGTGCTGTGTACCTTGTGTCCCACTGCTGGACGCACAGTTTCTACAAGCGTTAGTATGCTCAGCAAGACATCACTACATAAATACCTTTCCCCACTTTATACATTGTGGACACGTTTAATTAATGCAAACCAGGCTATACATACAGTAAAACTAATTAATACAGATCATGCTATACATAACCTTACATATTGGGCGTTCCACATACCTTGTTGTCGTTACGGCGTTTCGTTTCTATCTCTCTCACAGTGTTTCAACTGGTATTCGGTATGAGCATACGGTTTGAATGTCTGGCAAGTCATCCTTATATACGTCGATACCTGTAACATGTGGATTCATCCCACCAATTGGTGTTCCTGAGTGACTAATTACTTGCATATCAGCTGTGCAGCTACTCCATTTGGCAAATTACGCGGCGACAGTGGGGTATAATTGGATTCTCCACTTGGGCGTTGCCTATTTGCCCTCCCTTCGGGGAGAAGGTCTGTATTGTGTTTTGTTATGTGTAACTGCAACTGCTATGCATGGAGACAAGTATAGTTTGGATTCATGTCCTCCGTGGATTGTGTGTGACAGGTAGAGTATTTGGTTCAACATGTGGGTGTACCTGTCATCCCAACGTCTGATAATGGAGTATTGCAAACAAAACCTGTAACATGGCTGCCTGTTCCATTATACAATGCCTGCAATTTTGCATGATGCCTTTAATTGTGTCTCTCACACGGTATGTTGTGGGTTCTGCAGAAGTAATTGACTGACTGGATGTTTGTGCTGCTATTACAGTCTGTATTGCTTTAGTTTCTAGTGTGGGGGATGTCGGTGGGTGTACGTAACATATACAGGTTTGTGGGCCTTGCATTTCTACATAATCCGTATATATGTGTGTGGGCACCATCCTTAATTAGAGAGCTAACAGTTAGTAGACTTATGTTACGGGATTGTACTTTGGGCCATTGTTAATTGGTTTCTATATCGTCTGCAGGTGAGCTTGCTACTTGTATACCTCCGTAATTGCAGCGATATACCAAGGGATATGTGTAAGTGACAACTATCCCTTGTATTTCTGTCCCAGATATTTGCAGTCATTGTGGTTGTGTTGTTAAAAGAGCCTGTTTGCCATGGGTTGCCACCTTTTCATATGGTCATTGTTGGACACTTGCGGGACACAAAGCGGTGTTTACAGGCCAACACGTAGCCACGGTCGGTACATAGGTTAGCACATACTTTTATCCTCACTACATACCTATTGTGTGAATTTGGCTACTTATCATATTGCATGTAACATTTACGTTTCTTACATACAGGCATAACTATTAAATACGACTGTTACATTATATATGGGACATATTTATGTCCTGCCATTTGCCCTTTGTACTGTTTTATGTCAGGACACACCTGCCCAGGGTGGGGCTGTCCCTCCTAGTGTGGGACAGGTAGTCACCGTATGCCTATGGCTAGCTATACCCACACCTACCGTACTGATCTGCCTCTGACTTGGCACTAACAAACACATGTTGCAGACACACACACACATTACAGTCACATGGAGACGCACACGGCACCCTCAATGCACACTTACACAGACTACGACACTCACAGACACAGTTGAACACAGTACCTACGTGGACCGCAACACCGGCAGCGGTGACTAACTGTCCCTTCATATCATCATACTATTACTCGCGGATGTACTGTTCCAGTACTGTGTTCTATCGGTGTTTCAGCCTCGTGGTTACGTATGTCAGTATGTTACACATTCCATGGTTGGCGGTATCCTATTTATTTGTACCTCCAAGATGTTATGAATGTTGTTGAACTATCTATTATATTTGCAGATATCGCTGAATCCATCTATATCACCATATATCCCTCTATTGCCCTTTCTATCTGTATTATATATATGCATATGTGTACATATATATATATATATATATATATATATATATATATATATATATATATATATCTGGCGGGGAACGTGACGGGCACACAGCACCACCATATGCTGTAAGACTCATGTACTGTTCAGGTGTTGGCATTCCGTGTTCCACTGGCTGTTGTGTTTACAATGTTTGAGGGCTGCCTATGTAGGAGTCACACATTGGGCCACCTATACATTACAATTTACAGGTGGTCATGTTTGTGTGCCATCCATTTTACTGTGTGTGCAGGTGGAGAGGTGTCAGTCCGTAGGGGCCTATACTGTCGGAGTATGTGCTATACGTTCCCTCTTTGCCAAGGCGTAGGCATATTGGGCACACCTCCATCTGCCTACTGGGGCTGGCACAGTGTGTTCATGGTCTGAATCCCTCTGTGCCTGTGATGGCCTTGGCAATTGCGGTGGGCTATGAGGGCCTTCACCATTTTGTCCCTGCTGCAGCTGCTTCCACAGGATCATATTATGTAGCATGGCACATACTATGATGATGTGGGCACACGTGCCTGGAGAGTACTGCAAGGCTCCACCAGATGTATCCAAGCACCGGAACTGTGATTTCAGCATCCTGAACACACACTCTATGATGATTCTGGTTTGTGCGTGTGCCTCATTATGGCGTTCTTGCATGGTTGTGTGTGCATTTCTGATGGGAGTCATCATCCATGGCTCCAGTGCATAGCCAGCATCCCCCACGAGATGGCCATGTGGGATGTCCCCCCTGACAAATACCTGCTACAGCTGTGAGGCATGCCATATATGGGAGTCATGGTAGCTTCCAGGGCTGCCAGCACACACATCCATGATAATGCCCTGGGCATTGCACATGACCTGGCAGTTGATGGAATGGAATCCCTTGCGGTTTATGTAGTGCCTACCCTGCTCACCGGGTGGTGACTTAATTTGTATGTGCGTGCAGTCTATTGCACCCAGTACCTCCGGGTATTGTGCCACATGGTGGAAGTGGCGCATATTGCTGGCCAAATCCTCCTGAGTTCTGGGGAAGTATATCTGCTCATTGGCATGTGGTAACATGGCATCCAGGAACTGGTGTAGTACCCTGGATGCTGATGCCTGTGAGATACCCATTATATCTCCAGTTGGCCTTTGAAAGGTACCTGTGGCCAGTATTCGCAGGCTTACACATACCTTTGTGTCCACTGGGATGGGTTCCCCTCTGTTGTTTCTGGTTCTCAGGCGTGGCCAGCACAGCTCCACTATTTGCTGTAAGATGTCCCTGTCCACCCTGTAATGCTCTACTATCTCCATGTCATGTAGCCCCTGGTAGATTACCCTTGGTCTGAACACTCTCCTTCTCCTCTGAGGCCTGTGGTGGTTGTCGGCATCATCCTCCACAACACTGTCAGTCTCTAACACATGCTGATGAATCACAGCTATGGCAGCTCCCAACATGTACATTTTAAAAGCTCCCCGTGTGTTTACACCTATGGTGCAGTGCTTGGGAATGCACAGGTGTGTGTTGGGTGCTTTCACACTTTATACTATTGTGCTGTGAACATCGATGATGTCATAGGGTGTGTATGTACGATCGTAGCTACAGGTTATCTTATATGTTTTACTGCCAGAACTACTATTGTGTGCCTTTGGTGTTGAATTACATTTGCCTGCCATGGATTACCTCTTGACCTTCCCTTTACATTTCTGCACGTTGCACCTACCATTTTCTGGTGTGCATCCTGCAGCCTACTTTCATTTGTACTTTCCTGGACCTGGCGTATCTTGCATTATGTGTGCTATTGCCGGTCTGCTGTCAGTTTGCTTTGCTCTGCTGTGTCAGGTCTCCTATCTTTGCAATCCAATACCTCCCCTCCTTTCTTTGCATTCAAATGCCTCCCCTATCCTGTTTTGCAGGTTTCTGCAAGCAGACTTGTCAGCTGCCGTCGATTGGCCTTCGTGGGTTGATTGGTGTTGATTGCTCATTAGTACTCCAATTACCCTACTTCTGCATTTCCTTCTTTTCTTCCCCTGACCTTCCTGTTTCTGCTATTGTTTGCGGCGCATGCGTCTGATTACTGGGTTTCGGGCACGTTTTCATCCTCGTACACATGCGCTTTTGAGCACCATGTGTGCTCTCAGCTAAACGATTCCTCCCCACCCCTGTCCTGCAGCTTTGCTTAGCAATGGACAGGCCAGATTTGCAATGCTCCAATGTGCTTACTGCTACGGTGGCACACCTCTCTGCTAATGTCATGTATCTCCTCTGAGCCACTCCTCGGTGTTATACCGCTGCGCCGTATGGTACAACCTTCATCCGGCGGGACATTTGCGATTCAGTATTATCTGCCTCATTTGCATGGCATTGACTACTAATTCAGAGTTACCGCACCAAACACTATTGCAAGCCCTTAGCAACCCTTGCACCTTGGTTGTGGTGTTCCATGCCTACCATTGTGTATTATGCTGTAAACCTGATTTCTATTACGTTGCGATTTTATGACATTTTTATATTATTTCTTTATGTTACAGCTTCCGCACACATGCCCTGTGGTTGCGCTGTGCATTACTGTGGACATGACACTAAATGTTGTTATTTACATGTTGTGCATCTTTTCTTATGCCATTGGCTGTGTATTTCACCATTGGCATATGTTAACGTTGTGATACCTGGGTCTGGCCCCTTTCCATAGCTCCGATGTTCTGTTTGGGAAAATGTAAACCGTGTTTTTTTGGTTTACATTTCCGTGGACTTACGCTACGCCTGCACCACTTCATGAATCGCTATATGCCTTCATTTGCATGGTGCGACACTGCACATGGGGTCATTAGCATACCTACACCAGGGGCTGCGCAGTTCTGGCGTACGCCGGTAGTACACGTGGAATTGAATCATACCTGAAACGCTCGACGGCCATATTTGGCATTATATGCATGCACCTGGCGCAAGCTTCATGAATCCCGGGGTCTGTTTGAGATGAAAGCACTTACCTTAAATGTTTTTTTATAATAAATTAGTTGATTTCCTAGTCATTTCTGCCTTAAGTTTTAATTTTGTTTAAATTTATCTATTCTTTCATTCATTTATTCATTTACTCAGTTTGGTAACTGAGGTAATGCACTTATCTAAATGGACCTATTTTAGTCTCAGCCTAGACTAACATAAAAGATAGCAAGTTAACAAGAAATATTACAAATACAAACAAAATGTTGTGTGAGGATAGCAATGAATCAAACAACAATAATAGAAAGTGTGCAATATAAAGGAAAATAGGAAGAGATGTTATAGTAAGGAGGGAAGAAGGAGAGAGTGAAACAATGAAGGGATAGAGCACAAAGTATAACAGATAGCAAAAGTAAGGTAATATTGTACGGAAATTAACTCTATATAATATATGCAATGTGGAAAATACATATATGTATATACACACATGCATATACATATACATATATGTATATGCATGTGTGTGTGTGTGTGTGTGTGTGTGTGTGTGTGTGTGTGTGTGTGTGTGTGTGTGTGTGTGTGTGTGTGTGTGTGTGTGTGTGTGTGTGTGTGTGTGTGTGTGTGTGTGTGTGTGTGTGTATATATATATATATATATATACATATATATACATATATATACATATATATATATATATATATATATATATATGTGTATATATATATATATATATATATATATATATGTATAAACATTTTTTCTACCTTCTATATACATACAAATGAACCTTCTTTATACATTGTGCTATCTGCAGTATATGGTACTACCTGCAACTTACATCTGCAACGTTCAGATGTTCAGTTCAGTAATGCATGAGGAAAATCTATAATCACTTACCAGATATCTCCTTTTATGAGTACATGTTGTTCACAGCTAGCAAGAAAATAATGAATTCACTCAGTCAAGTAAGGACTGATATTAAAGTTAGACAACAAATCAATCCCATACAAGGAATGCTGCCAACACCTGTGCAATATCGAAATACAGAGAACTACTTTAATGATTAAATCAAGAAACAAACTTTTTGTCTCTGAGAGCTCAGTTAGATTGGTTTAACAGAATGTACCCGGAAAAAGCACATCATTTGGAGCCATTTCTAAGCAAATGTGGACAGTCCTGGATGACTAATGACATAGAACGTGTTTTGAATTTTTTCAAATTACATTAGTTAAGTATTTAAGTCAATAACTTTTAACAGCAGTGATTTCATAACTCTTATAGACAGAATAGTACTACATATCCTCTTTGATTCTGGTACAAATTTGTGTACAACAGTTTAATATTTTTTTTAAACAGTTTGTCCATTTGGGATGTAGTCCTTTAACAGGGGAGGCCGTGGAAGAAAAGTTCTCATAATTGTTACAAAGTTCAAACAAGTTATTTCAGAAGTACCAATGTAATAGTGTATACTGCCAGTTCATACGGTGTTTTTATTCTTTCCCATGTTACTTTTACAGGTATCACAGGTTGCAAATGTATGTTGCAGGTTTGCAAGGTATATTGGTTTTATTTTTAATACACTGCAGATAGCACAAGGTATAAAGTCTTAACATGTAGTGAAGGGAAGATAGAAAAAATATCATGCCATATTGTACATAATCTGAGACTGAATTAATAGGTACAAGTCACTATATTGTATAATATAGTTTCATTTCATTTAAAGATTGTGCAATTAGTGACATTTATTATATCATGTGGAAGTTTCTTCCTGATTCTTCCTGAAAAGTGTATCTCCAAAGCAGTTATCAGTTTTGTTAGTTCTTATTAAAACCAAAAATCCAGATTTGACAAGATATGATATAAAATCAGTTTTCCTTAAGTGCTTTAATATTCACTGTGATGATGTGAGTTAGTGCCAGCTGTGCTAGGGGGAGCAGGGCAGTGCATGTGTAACATATACCAGCCTAGCTAGCTGGAGTTTTGTAAAGAATTATATTTCATTTGAATATCAAACTGATTTGTACAGAAGCTTGTGTTAAAAAATGTATTTGTAAGGTTGCTTGTGTTAAAAATGTACCAATAGTGGGTCATGCTGGATAGAAAATAAATATACATGTATGTCAGACTGTATTGTTGTAACTGAGTAAATGTATATATTTTACCAGAAGATGCTGGAAGGGAAGGTGTTAAGCTCAGCCTAGCTGACCATAAGAAAAATAGCCTGAAATTAAATGACTTTGTTTAGCTATAAAGATTTTATCTCACAGGTCTGAATGCAGCCAGAGATGCAATGTTTGTTAAAAGCCTTTCTGCAAGAAGGGTGGAAGTGTTGGAATTGTTTTACAGCTTTCAGATGCTGTATTAAACCTTAGCAAAGTTCTATGTGTGTATTCTGACTCCTCTGTCTCAGTTGCTAGTGAGGATGTACTGTGGGAACCACAGAATCAGGTGACCAGAAGTGATGTCATTCTATAGCCAGCACTGAAATTGTATTTGAATACTAATGAGAGATGTAATAAGGGCACTCTGTTTTCTGGGACCTGACAAGACACACTCATCCACATTCATCTTGTCTTGCTTTAATAAGTAACTAGGGCACAGTAATTCTTTAGTCAGTTAGAAAATATAGTGAGATTAGCTAAATATTTTTTTTCTGTGTCTTTTTGAGTCTTTCCATCGGTGTTGTTTTTTTTATATATTTCCTGTGAATTGAAACTGTGGTGTTTATTGTAAATAGATATTCAGTATTTTCATGTTTTCTGTTTTATTATTTATTATTACATATATATGTACCTTTCATTATGGCTGTTCTTTTAGAAAATATTTAAACTTTGAGAGTCATTGCATCTATTTAGGGGTACTGTGGTTCCACGTTCCTGAAAGTCTTGCTGCTTGGTCAAATTTTACCATTTGTATAAGTAGTAATTTTACTCAGAGTAATTGGGTACCCTGGTAAGAGCCTAAGAGTAGCTGGATTTGGGTTTTCTGGTGGCAGTGTATCTACCTTATAGTCTGGGTGGAGGAATCAAAGCAGGTAAGCTGTGCCAGCCTTCCACAGGTGTGTGTGTGTGTGTGTGTGTGTGTGTGTGTGTGTGTGTGTGTGTGTGTGTGTGTGTGTGTGTGTGTGTGAATCAAATCTCAAAGAGCATGTGTGTGTCAGCTACTTTGAACAGGGACAATGAGAGCACTGATTTCACACAGAGGGGGGGTAGAGGAATTAGCTTGGAACACCTGGCAAAGACATGAGCTCTATAGCTGAGTCAGTGGGGAGTCTTAGTTGGGGCCTGGAGAAAAAGCCCAGCCCCAGGACTTGAGTGTGTATTCCCTGTGTACTAATAAGAGAAATTGTACTTGGTGCAGAGAGCTGCAGTTGAAAATATTGTGTGTGTCTATTTTTTTCTCAGTGAACTTTCTTAACCAGCGTCAGTGGTGAGGATTGAGGCTCCATGATCACTGGCCCACAGGAGGAACCTCACATTCACTTTGCACAAAACTTCTTCAGACCCTCTTATATACAAAGAAAAATCAAGTCCCATTTTCTGTTTATTAACCAATCAAAATAAAATACACACCAACTCCACTATTTGTTAAGATCCTTTTATGACTCAAACACATTTTCTTGTAATATTGTCATTCAAACCTTGTGATCTTCCCCTGTTACCTAACTTATCATTTATGTTTCTTTTTCTCACTTAACACATTGTAATTGCCTTATCTCCTGACCAGTGCATTTAAACATCAGTGACCAAAAGTAGCAGCTTTTTAAAATTGGTTCTTATACCTCCTAGAATGTTCGCACAGAATATTTTCTCTATTGCAAATAAAAACAAACCATACTGATCACACCATAAAAACAAGACAGCACATTAATCCTGATAAACATACTAAACTGATTAATTAATATATCTGAAAGCATAGAAGGAATGGCGCTTTTCTGTCTCTTTGTTATACACTCATTCATAAGTAAAATCATTATACTTGAGTGTTATATTTGGCGATTAAGTGGAAAATTGTTAACATTCCCTAGTATATCACATTTCCTGCAGTGTCTGCTTAAAACTCACCAGTGTGGGATACTCCCAAAATATATGCAAGCAGTTTGCCAGAGCCACTGTTAAACATCTCCAGCATGTAGATATCATGCCCTCTTATTGTCTATTTAATTTACCTGGAGTGTAAGAATGTTTGAATTGCCATTGCTATCCAAAATATCTAAATTTGTGACACAAAACATTTTTCATGTCTGTACTTTTCATAGCATAAGTATTGGTATCATATATGCTTTGACTGTTTTCTATTGGTTTTATCTAAACAGAAGCAGTCAAAGCTCAGATAGGTAGCACTAGATACCACAAACGTAGAGTTGCAGTCAGACCTGTAACTAATTCAAAAAGACGTGTCTGTGTCATTCAAATACACTGATGAGTTTCATTAATGAATCTAAAATGTTTGCAGTAGCTAAATTTACATGTGCTTATATCACAAACTATACTGTCAACCAGATTATGCCCACAAAACATTTCTAATTATTTTTAAGTTTCTTATTTGAAAAGAATCCACAATGAGTTCCACCACTACTGTCTTTAAATATGTGTCTGCATCTCACCTCTCTGCAAAAGAACAGTTTCTGGACTGAGTAAGTCTAAAATTAAAATTGGTGAATATTCATTAATCCTTTTTTTTTGTTTTGTATAACATCCAGTGCCACCTGATCTGTGTTTACTTTGTTGTATCTTCTCTGCAGAAATAAACCTTTCATAATGTCTACCTCATTTGTAAAAAAACATAATGATCTATATTATTGGCTGAATTTAGGCTGCAGGTAGGAAGGCAGCTCTGGACAGATTTTGTGGCAAAGTTGCCTTCATGTATTAATGAATGAATTTGCAGAAGCAGGGCTAAATCTAGTTTATTTCTGAAGGAAAACCAAGAGGAATTATTTTGCAGGAAAATATAGGTCCTGTGAGGGAAACACAGGATATATTTTGTAGATTTTGGTATTGGTTTGTTCGTATTTTGAACATATGAAAACAATCCTGTCTTGGTTTGTGATTTGTTGTAGAGTTGACTCATAAGAGCAGTTTTATTTGAATTGATATTGCATTTGTTATCACTATTTTTAACTGTTTGTAGGTAGGAAGAGACTGCTTATTAACAAGCTTTACTTTGATTCATATTTTGTTGTTTTACCTTCAGTTTCACTTTTGGTTGTGAGAAAGGGATAGGTTTTGGACAGGCAAGCTTTAGCCACTACAAGGGACCTAGACAGCTATAAATTTATACAGACTGCAGAGAGGAAAATTCTGAGCATAACAAAACAATCCTAACTTAGTTTGTGATTTGTTGTGGAGTTGACTGGCAAGAGCAGTTTTATTTGAATTTATATTGCAGTTGTTATCACTATTTTAACTGTTTGTAGGTAGGAAGAGACTTCTTATTAACAAGCTTTACTTTGATTCATATTTTGCTGTTTTACCTTTAGTTTCACTTTTGGTTGTGAGAAAGGGATACATTTTGGACAGGGAAGCTCCAGCCACCACAAGGGGCCTAGACAGCTATAAATTTACACAGACTGCAAAGAGGAAAACTCTGAGCATATCCAAACAATCCTGTCTTGGTTTGTGATTTGTTGTGGAGTTGGCTGGTAAGAGCAGTTTTATTTGAATTGATATTGCATTTGTTATCAATATTTTTAACTGTTTGTAGGTAGGAAGAGACTGCTTATTAACAAGCTTTACTTTAATTCATATTTTGTTGTTTTACCTTTAGTTTCACTTTTGCTTGTGAGAAAGGGATAGGTTTTGGACAGTTAAGCTCTAGCCACCAGTGGGGGCCTAGACAGCTATACATTTACAAAGACTGCAGAATGGAAAATTCTGAGCATATCAAAACAATCCTGTCTTGGTTTGTGATTTGTTGTGGAGTAGACTGGTAAGAGCACTTTTATTTGAATTTATATTGCTTTTGTTGTCACTACTTAACTGTTTGTAGGTAGGAAGAGACTGCTTATTAACAAGCTTTACGTTGATTCATATTTTGTTGTTTTACCTTTAGTGTCATGTTTGGTTGTGAGAAAGGGATATGTTTTCAACAGGCAAGCTCTTGCCACCACATGGGGCCTAGACAGCTATAAATGTATGCAGACTACAGAGAGGATAATTCTGAGCATATCAAAGCAATCCTATCTTGGTGTTTGATTTGTTGTGGAGTTCACTGGTAAGAGCAGATTTATTTGAATTTTTTATATTGTATTTGTTATCACTATTTTTAACTGTTTGTAGGTAGGAAGAGATTGTTTATTAACAAGCTTTACTTTGATTCATATTTTGTTGATTTACCTTTAGTTTAACTTTTAGTTGTGAGAAAAGGATAAGTTTTGGACAGGCAAGCTCTAGCCACCACAAGTGGCCTAGACAGCTATAAATGTACACAGACCGATGAGAGGAAAATTCTGAGCATATCAAAACAATCCTGTCCTGGTTTGTGATTTGTTGTGGAGTAGACTGGTAAGAGCAGTTTTATATGAATTTATATTGCATTTGTTGTCACTAGTTTTAACTTGTTTGTAGATAGGAAGAGACTGCTTATTAACAAATTCTACTTTGATTAATATTTTGTTGTTTTACATTTAGTGTCACATTTGGTTGTGAGAAAGGGATAGGTTTTGGACAGGCAAGCTCTAGCCACCACAAGGGGTCTAGATGGCTATAAATTTACACAGACTGCAGAGAGGAAAATTCTGAGCATATCAAAACAATCCTGTCTTGGTTTGTGATTTGTTGTAGAGTTGACTGGTAAGAGCAGTTTTATTTGAATGTATAGGTTTATAGGTTCATAGGTTGGTACAAGTCTATTGGCCCTAGGGCCTATACAAGCCTAGCCATAACAATTCCCTGGCTATTACTTCCCACACTATTTACTTTCCTGGACCCCTGTCTATCAGGGCGACTGACATGATCCCTGTGGTGAATTTCCTTTCTCCCATCCAGTCATCAAGGTTCCTTTTGAAGAGGTCCAAAGAGGTGCTCTTCTTGACATGTATGGGCAGTCTATTCCAGAATCTGGGGAGTCTCTAGGTCAGGAACCTATCCCTCCAGCATGTTTTGTTTATTGTGATGACAAGGTTTAGATCCCTGGAGCATGTGGCTTTGAGGGATTGTGATTTCTTTGAGTGTAGCATGTCCAACAGCTCTGGGTTTGACATGGCCTTGTATGTTAAGCAGAGATCACCTCGGAGTAGATGATATGCGAGAGAGTATAGCTGGAGTCTTTTAAGGCGGTCAGCATAGGGCATCTGCTTTAGGCCTGTGATTTTTTTAGTGAGGTATTTCTGCAGCCTTTCCAGTTGTTGCAGATGTCATGAGAGGTACATACCAAATTTGGCATTGTATTCTATAATGGGTCTAATGAGGGATGAGTACAGTGGGACAATGACCTCCTTTTTTCTGGATGAAAAGCACTTAGTGATGAGGTGTGCCACATAGAAGGATTTCCTGACTGTTGTGGCGATGGTTATTGAAGGTGAGACCACTGTCCACCTCTGTCCTAAAGTCTCTTATCACACTTTCTGCGTTTAGTGTACTGCCACCTATATGGTAATTCACGGGTACATGTTTTTTCCCAAAGGGGATAACTATACATTTCTTGGCATTGAGCTTGAGCCCATGGCTCTGGCACCAAGCATCTGTTTCTGTAAGGCCCTTTTGTAGAGTATTGACATAATTTGGGGATTCAGTAATTGCTCCCAGTTTGCAGTCATCTGCGAACTTTGTTAGCCAGAGTCCCTTAGTGTTGGCCTGAACTTCAGAGAAGTAGATGCCAAACAAGAGAGGTTCCAGGACTGAACCCTGAGGTACTCCATTTGTCACTTGTCTGTAGTTGGATTTGGAGTCAACTACTTTTACAGTGTGTGTTCTGTCAGTACACCAGTTGGCAACCCATCGAGTGACATGGGATTAATGCCCAGCTTAGTAAATTAATCTATGATTCCAGAGTGGGGGATGTTGTCAAAGGCCTTGGCGAGGTCCAGATAGGCTGTGTGGACTGCCTTACTCTCATCCACGGCTCTTGAGACTGATTCAAAGAAGTCAATCAGGTTCAGGAGACAAGATTGGCCCTTCACGAATGCAAACTGGGTGGGATCCAGTGTTTTAAGGTTGCCAATGTCTTTGTTTATAAGTTCCTTCCATGGCCTTGCAGATCAGGCTCATCAGACTGATGGGGCAGTAGTTCCTGGGATCCAAGGTGGAACCCCCCTTGTGAAGTGTGATAACTGTGGCTGTGTGCCACTCAGTGGGCATAAAGCCTGAGGTGAGGGTATGATTAAACATGACACTTAGGTGAGGTGCCAGTTCATTTTGTAGTTCATGCAGTACACAGCCTGGGATGTCATCTGGTCCCATGGATGCTGTATTCTTAGCTTTGGAGAGTGGGGTTTTTACCTGTGTGGCTGTTATTACCAGAATTTGGCAATCTTCCAGTATTGAGATGGGGCATTTAGGGGGTGTGAGGGGGGTGAAGTTGGCACTGAATCGATCTGACAGGATATTGGCAATATCCTTGGGATCAGTATATTTAATGCCATTCTGTTTTAGCTCAGAGCAGATCTGAGCATTGCCATTTAGATTCTTGACATAGTTATAGAATGCCTTGCGGTTGTCTTTGGAATCTTTGGCAATTTTATTTTCGTAACTAGCTTTGGAGGATTTTATGAGGGATCTCAGCTTCTTACTAAGGCTGGTAAGGGAGTTTTTTGCATCCTTGGATTTTCCTCTTTTCTGTAACAGTTTCTTCCTTTTGTTATAATGTTTATTTATGGCATGGGACCACCAGATTGGCTTCCTTTTTTTTGGAGGACAGCATCTTGGTTCTATTTGGGATGGCACGATTCATGCATGAGTGGATGTGCTCGTACAGTGCTTTAGTGTAGGATTCAGCAGTCGAACATTCAGATCCCATCTGCATGGGTGTCATGAAGTTTGTAACTTCTGACTTGAGTAGCATGAAGTTGGTTTTGGAGAAGTTTTTTATGGAGTTTCCTTACTGGGGGGTGGGGGTGGGATGTGGATGTTAATGGTGATTAGCTTATGGTCTGACCTGACCAACGAGGGGGTGACCATAGGTGTGGAGCATCGATTTCCCATGTTGGTAATGACCAGGTCTAGGATAATGGAGCCCCTGGTGGGACTATAAATTAGTTGATCCACGGCATTGGAATTTATGAATTCCAAGAACCGTTGGGCAAAGGTGTTGGTACACAAGTAGTTTTCCCAGTTAATGGCAGGGTATTTGAAATCACCAAGTAATAGGGTGTTTGGTTGTATATTAATATTTTCCAGTATCTTTAGAAAGGTGTAGTGAGAATCTTGGGGCATTGTGGGGGATCTGTAGCAAGCTACAATTTGGATTGCAGTCTTACCTAGTGTTAGTTGCACCTGGAGAATTTCAGATGCATTGTGTTGGGCAACTAACCTGGTGGTGTCAATATCCTTGGTGAATATGGACACTCCTCCACCTTTAGTGTTTCGATCCTGGTTTGGTGGCAGAAAAGTGTGGTAAGAGATGTAGCCTGGTATTGCAGGGGTGCTCTCTGGAGCCTTGAACCAGGTCTCAGTTGTGGCACAGATATCAATGTTCTCCATTTTTAGGAGTGCCTCGAGAGAGTGCATTTTGAGGTTTAGACTTCTAGCATTGAGTAGCATTACCTTCTGATTTTGCATGCTTGTACCTTTTTTGGTGGTGGCTTTGTCCTTTGAACTTTGCCTAAATAAGGCACTATAGGGGTGACAAGAGCCTTTGCCAGTAACTTGAATCCCAGAGGTGACAGGTGCAGACCATCTCTGGCAAAGCATCATGGTGTGTTGATCATGTCATCCCAGGCAGACAGATACTGAATCCCCTTTGAATGACACCAGAAGCTTAGTCAATTTTTGAAGTCAATCATTTTGTCCTTATATTGTGGTATCATTTTGGGTGAAGGCAGGATGTTACTCAGGGCTAGGGTCATACCTGCCTGGGCCACATGATCCAAGAGCTCTTCCATGTCTCTTTTCATGTAGTCCAGGGAGGTACGTTTCAAGTCATTCACTTCAACATGGACAATGATAGTCAAATTTGTACTTGTTGTGGGGTGACTTTAGTGCATGAGTTATGTGGCGGATCCTGGCACCCAACAGGCAGTTCACTGTAATTTTCTCCTTGTTCAGCCTTGTGAGTGGGACATCATTGTGCCTGACTATAGAGTCACCTATGACTAAAGTGTTGGGTACGTTGTCTTGCCTTAGGGGCTGTTGCTGGGTGGCACACTGGTGTTGTGAGCTATGTGACACTTTGGTTGTGATTGGTGTTTGTTTGCGTTTCAGCTTTGGAGGTCCTTGTTGCTTGTGCAGGTTACAGTTAAGGGCCTCTGCATATGTGGATTTAGTGTTGCTATGTGTGGGTGTTGGTGTGAGTTTAGAAGGGCTATGTGTTGCTTGAGGTGTAGTGTGGGTGTTAACCTTCTCTTCTTGACTGTCTAGCACAATCATGGGTGGAGAGTGCTTTGCTTTCAGTTTGGCTATGTAAGTGCATCTCTGCCAGCTTGTAGTGTTGGGTGGTAGGAGGAGAGGGCTGTCTGTGTACATGAGGCAATTTCTGCATTGCCTCAGTATGCCCAGATTCACCAGGTGGACAGGAGATATCCACAGAAGCTGACCCTTGGGCATGCCTGGTTTGGTGCTTTTTTTTTTTTTTTAAAGTACAGGAGCTGTTTTCCCTTACCTTAGCAAGGTACTTTGCAATTATAGGCTGTTTAGTGCCTACATTTAATTTATCCTTATTAATAAGAGTTGAGTGCATGTATCACTTTAAGGCTTCCTAGTGCTTTCCAGCAGGTATTAGAGTAAGTGCTAGTCACAGGGATGCTTAAAGGTAAGATGAAAAAAAAATGGTTTATCCTAAACACTGCAGTGTGCACTAGAGAAGGTAGATGTGAAAGTAGGTAACTTAAGTTTTACCTGTCTAAAAAGTTAAGTTTTAGTGGAGAGTCACTATTTTTAAAACGGCAAGATAGATTGAAAGGGGGTGATCACTTTTGTATTCCGGTACTATGGGATACAGTAGAATGGCCAACAAATTTAAATGGTTGAAGTGGGGGAGAGTGATTTCATAAAATGATTTAGTGCTTACTCACACAAGCCGGTGAAAGCAGAGAGAAAATGAGATATATGGTAAAATTAACATAAGAGGCAGGTAACTGGAAAGACAGTGGTATTTAAGAACACGACAGTGACAGGGTGGAGGGGGGGGGATTTCTGCCTGACTCACACGAGACAGAGCTGTGGGGTCTTTTGAAGTTTTAATATGCAGTTAAAAGCAGAACACAAGCAACACACAAGGTAAAGAAAACAAATCACAGCACTCAAAATATAAAAAGGCAATAAACTAATACAGAATACAATAAATAAAAAGCAAACCAAACTTTCCCTCACAGCAAAGTGTAGCAGAGTCTGGGTGAGCCTTTATCACTATTTTTAACTGTTTGTAGGTAGGAAGAGACTGCTTATTAACAAGCTTTTCTTTGATTCATATTTTGCTGTTTTACCTTTAGTTTCACTTTTGGTTGTGAGAAAGGGTTAGATTTTTTACAGGCAAGCTCTAGCCACCACAAGGGGCCTAGACAGCTATAAATTTACACAGACTGCAGAGAGGAAAATTCTGAGCATACCAAAACAATCCTGTCTTGGTTTGTGATTTGTTGTGGAGTTGACTGGTAAGAGCAGTTTTATTTGAATTCATATTGCATTTGTTATCATTATGTTTAACTGTTTGTAGGTAGGAAGAGACTGCTTATTAACAAGCTTTATTTTGATTCATAATTTGTTTTACCTTTAGTTTTACTTTTGGTTGAGAAAGGGATAGGTTTTGGACAGGCAATGTCTAGCCACCACAATTGGCCTAGTCAGCTATAAATTTATGCAGACTGCAGAGAGGAAACATTCTGCGCATATCAAAGCAATCCTGTCTTGGTTTGTAATTTGTTGTGGACTTGACTGGTAAGAGACGTTTTACTTATTTTTAGTGTTAAAAGAAGGTGCAACTGCGAACTATAGTGAGCAGAAGCTAGTAAAGAAATTACAACTTCTGTTTGCCTGGTAGAACTTGTGTGGTCATAACAACTTCATTGTATTTTATTATTTAGTTGTATATTGCTGGTATAATTTTTGTCATAGAAGTTGATTTAAGTTCCTTTGAATTCTTTGCTACTGACTTTGTGTATTTTTTTCCTTTGCAATATTTTATTCAATTAAAACTGAATATGGATTCTTTAAATGAGTATGCAATTAACAGTTTATTAATGCACAAGTATCTTGTACAGTGTAATAAATGCTATGCATATTTAAAGGTAACATCTGATAACACTGGTGATCTTTGTTCCTCATGTCAAAAGTTGGATGATTTGCTTACCATTGTTGGAAGCAAATCTCGACTTAATGATCATGATTGCACATGTGCAATTGGCGTGGCTTGGAGAGCTGTTGTAATGACTGGACTGATGAACTAAATAATGTTAGGCATAGAACAAATAAAATAGATTTAGGAAATGATACATCTATTTTCTGTAAAGAACATTCAACTCCTATGAAACATGATGAGGCCCCTGGGAACTAAGGAATTGTGGATGCAAGTACTCAGCAATCTGAGGATCCGGTTTGTTTAGAAGGAAACAAAAAGAAAGAAAGGAATAAGTTCTCAAGAAATAACAAGGAAGAAAAAGAAACTGACTAATGACTGTAAAGGAAAGAGAATGCGTAGTAAAAAAGATTCTGTTTTGTTATGTAACACACTGGTGACAGGGAATGAAGATATCTGTCTATCAGAAAACCCTCAGTCTACAGAAAAAGGCATCACCTTTCCAATTGAAAAGGTAGAAAAAAGAGGCAAGGGGCAGGTGAAAAGGAAGAAATCAAAACTGAACGTGGAAGGATTGAATAACATTACTGTAATAAAAAAGAAGAGAAAGATAGATGTTGACTACATGGCTCAAACTGTGGATTTACAATGCCAGCTGGATGAGAATTTAATACGCAGTGAAAACAGTGTAATTAATAATTCTAATAGTGATGAGGATCTATCCTTTGTAACAATTGATAGGGCAGAAATGACTGTTAGAAGCTGAAGATTCTTCAGAGATGGTCAGCAAAGATATTCTTGTAATTGGAGAGTCAGTTATTAGAGGAACTGATGCTTATATTTGCAGAGATGATAATGAACATTGAGTAGTGTTATGCTTGCCAGGAGCAAAAATAGAAGATGTGAAACAAGCCTTGGAACGCCTTAATGTAGGGAAGTATGGATCTGTTTTTATTCATGTTGGTTCAAATTATGTCACCAACAAAGATTCTCTGACTGTTAGTCGGAAACTGACCGGCCTCCTAGATAGTATAGCTTGTACTAGTATTAGGACATATTTTTCACAAATCACCTATAGAAAGGATAGTCAGGTCACTGTGATTGAAAAGATTTTTTGGATAAACACCTACATGGAAAAAATGTCCTGTTTTAAAAAAATGGAAATGTGTAGAGCATCCAAGCCTTCTTTTGGGCACATGTGTTCAGACAGGATGGTATGCATTTGTCTAGATCAGGGAAGAGAATTTTTGCAGCAGATATTTTGCAATATTTGACAAATAATAGCCAGGATTTTTGCCAGGTCAAAAATGTAACAGTTCACAGATAGCAACATTTGATGCATCTCTGATGGTTGTTAATGCTAGGAGCATTAATAATAAAGTGTTTTTTAATTAGAAAATTTGCTACGTTCCCACAAGACTGATGTTATCGTTTGTGAAACATGGTTCAAGAACAATGAGTGGAAACCAATTCTGTCAGGCTATAAATGTTTTTACTGTAACAGACATTCTGACAAAAATCAGGTGGAGGTGTTATGATAGGGATTAAAGGTAGCTATGAAACTTGTGATTATTACATGTTCAATGATGACACCAATACTATAGACTGTGTAACTGTGACAATAAAGACAACCATGGAACATATAACAATAGATGGAGTGTACAGACCACTAAAGTCAAGTGCAGTTAACCTAGAGGAGTTCATTCATTTCTTACATGAAACACAGGAGGGAAGAATATTAGCTGGGGACTTAAATTTACCAGAAACAGACTGGAATAATATTGATTCAACAATGTTAGTAAAGAAATTATTCACAAAGTATATTCAGGAACAACAAATACTTCAGACTGTAAAATAAAACTACCAGGGGACGGAATATACTAGATATTGTTTGTGTTCTCAAAGAAATTACTGTACCTTCAAGTCCAAATTTTACCACCATTGATGTGCAGTGATTATGGGGTCATAAAAGTTAATTTTTTGCTAGATAATTCTGCCAAACTGAAATCTAAGCCAATGCACAGAAGGTTAATTACAGATTATAGGGAAGCCAAACAGTTACTATACAAAACTAACTGGAGTGAGGTGTTCAGTGGATAAACTGCAGATGGAATGTGGAAAGTTTTGAAAGAGAAATTGTTTGAGTGCAAAATGTTTAACATCAGGATCTAGGCACGCAACATCAGGGGGGTATATTTCCATAAGAACAAGATACCCGATTAAGGTGAGAGACCAACAAATATAAGAAATGGAAGAGAGGTCAAACTACAACTTTGAAAACTGAAATAAATGAGCTGGACAAACAGATTAAGCATGGTGTTAGACAAGATCAAGAGAAATTTGAAGAAAATGTATATAAAGATATTGAGTGTAATAGGAAACCTTGTTATAGATACATAAGATGTGGAAGGAGTAAAGATACACAAATTGATAAACCGTGTGCAGATTCTAAAATGTATTCTCAGACAACAGATTATAGATATATTTACAAAATCTTATGCAAAACAGTTTGGCTCCACAAAAGGGGTGGTAAGTTGCCCTAGTGACATCCAGGTAACCCCAAATACTGGAATCAAATTAGATTATATTGAAAAAGAACTGTGCAAACTGGATCCAAACAAAGCACAGTGAGGAGACGGAATAAGTAACAATGACCTGAGAACACTTAAGCAAGAACTTACACTGCCATTACATCTATTATTCACTAGGTCATATTTATATGGGGAGATTCCTCAAGATTGGAGACATGCACTTATTAAACTTGTCTTTAAGGGAAAGGGGAGTAGGACAAACCCAGAATCATATAGACCCTTAAGTCTACTTTCATGTTGTGGAAAAATAATGGAGAAGGTAATGCTGGATAAGTTATTGTCAGAACTGGATAGGTTGGGACTTGAAACCATATATCAACGTGCATATGTTGAAAATAGATATATTATCACCTATAACATGATGTTCTATAACAATATAATAACAGCTATGAATGAAAAATTGTGCTGTGATGTGATTTATATAGATTTAACTTCAGCATTTGACAGGGTCATGTATGAAACACTGATCAATAAATTAGTACAACTAAGATGGATAGCTGCATGTCTTACAAATAGGACATGGCAAGTATCACACACCAACTGGACAGGTGAAATCCTTGGTTAGTCAATGTGTCCCACATGGTTCTGTACTAGGCCCTTACATGTTTAGATTGTATCTTTCAGACCTTACATTTTCATCTGAGGTGTTCTACAGTCTATATGCTGATGACCTGAAATTGGGTAAACTGATTACAAGTGTTACAGGTAAGGTATGTCTGCAAAATAATTTGACTAAATTGACCATTTGGGCACAGGAGAATAATATGTTGATAAATGCATAAAAAACAAAGCATATGAGATTTGGGAGACATAAACTGAAAGGTGAATATTTAATAAAGCACACAGTGATTGAAACTGTAAACTCATTTAAGGACCTGGGGTTATGGATAGATTCAGCTATGAGTTTTTCTAATCATATCAACCAATTGGCTAATGATAGTTATAGAACTATAGGTTGTATAAAAAGATTTATAAAGTCTAGAAAATCAAACATAATGAAGTCACTGTTTGTTAGTTACATTAGACCCAAACTTGAGTATGGAATAACAATATAGAAACCCTATAGGCAAACACACATGAATAAACTGGAAAGAGTACAGCGGAAATATACTAAGTGCATCCATGGATGTGAATATCTAAGTTACTATGAAAGACTAAAATAGCTGAACTTGTACAGTGTCTATTATAGATATTTAAGAGGAGATCTTATCCAGGAATATAGGGCATTTAGGGAGAACTACCTCTGGGAATGTTTTGGGTTATCGAAAAGTACTAAAGAATCATCAGATAACCTATGTAGAAGATTCTATAGGAATGAGAATTGTACTAATTGGTTCTTTGACAGAATAGCTGATGCTTGGAACAGACTACCAAATTACATTAAAACAAGTACTAATTTAGATATTTTTAAGAACAGCCTAGACTTTTATTATGGAAACAGGTGTTTTGGCATATTGGCAAGTTAGAAGGGCTTTAATGCCCGTGCTTGAAACATTTGTGTGTATGCATGTATCTATATTTTATTTTACAGGTAGCAATTTTGAGATACCCATGTAGATGATACTACCATAAAATAATTTTAGGAGGATTAGTGTGGCTTTTTTTTTTTTTTGCATATTGAGTGAGGTTATTGTCAGATCCTTTATAGAGTGCCTGGTGTGATATGTGATAGTACATTTTTAGCTGTTGTGTTCTCCTGTTCTTAAATATTTCCATATCTAATATGTCATCAGTCAGGATGCCTAGGTACTTTCCATTATCAATAGGGGGTATTCATGATGCCCAGGTACATTTTTGTATTGGGATGGAATATTTTATCTCCAATGCAATTTAGATTTGGTGGGAGTCGGTGGAGGTGCTAATATATTTGTTGTGCTGAGCTTAATTGAGTTGTTTTTTTTGTTTGTTTGTTCTTAATAAGAAGTGGAAGTTTGCAAGCCATTGTTCTAGTGTTTAGAACACCTTCACTAATTTTTGTTTGGCTGTATGCTTTTATGAGAAGCTAGAAGGGTAGTGTTATTACTATGGTGTATTGCTGTTAATAAGATGCAGTACTTGTTCATTTAATTTATATAGTTACTGAACAATAAAGGACAAAGGATGGAGCCTTTTAAGGTAAATCCAGATGGCAAATGAGAAGCCCATCTGGCTTTTATTTTTCTGTTAGTAAAATAGCTTCTGAACTATTGTATAGCCAGGGGGTGGAGACCAATGTTTTGCAGTCTATTTATCAGTTATTCATGATTTATGGTGTTGAAAGCTTTTGAATCCTTATGGAAAAGTCCTACAACTAGTTCATTAGAGGTCAGTTTTCCTTGATATAATCTGTGTTAGTAGTGCTTTGTTTACTGAGTATCCCTTGCTGAAGCCACATTGAGTTTTGGTGAGGATGTTGCTTTAGTGATACAGGTTAACTGCTGATGTAAGAATTGTCCATAGAGCTGTTACAGAGTGTTTAAAATGCAGTCCAGTGACACAGCTAATGATGATTAGCTATGTGTGCTTCTCCAGAACATTTTGTTGGATCAGAATAGCACTTTAGACCAATTCAAATAATAGCTCTACCATGGCAATTGGGAGAAAAGTGTCTCATCTTTTGGTGGCATTCACTTATTGGAATTTTATGGCAGGAGTCAGTGTATCCAAAAAACAAAAAGCAGTCCAGCACTATGATAAACTGGACTGCAAGAAAATTTCCACAAACAGCAAACTAAGCAAATCCAATAACGGACCAGGTTTATTACTCCACAAAGCTTTCAGGAAAAAATCCTTCTTCAATGTGTATGCATTTGTTAAAATCAACAGTCACTTTATACAATTCAAAAATACAACAGCCCAATAGAAAAACACATTCAGTCAATTATGGTGCAGCTAAAATTTTAAAGCCATATAGCACCTATGCATATAAAAGCTTCAGCATATAAAACATACATAAAAAACCTAACTATAAAAAGCATGCATATAGAAAGCATTCATAAAAAAATGGTTATAAGATATTTTGCTTCATTTTCAGTATAGGCTTAATACTTATAGCTGACTCTAAGTCTGGTCTAGAGTCAGCATTTAAACGTGTAATCCATTCATATTCACGAACCTCTACAGCATTATTAAGATCCCCTCTTCTCTTCCTTTTCATTATTACATCAATAACCCTGAAAAGAAAAGTGTGTTAATCTCCTGCTTCAATAATATGCTTGTAAAGAGCATTTTATCTACCTTTCTCTTTATTTCTAATTTATGCTCAATAATACAATCTTTTAGCTTCCTGTTACTTTTGCCTACATAAAAGGCAGGCACTTTGTGCATGAGGCCAGATAAATTATATTTATGGTATAACAAGTAGCATACCCATTAAATGTGATCTCTTTTCCTGTTGTTGGGTGTTTAAGAATATTGTTACTCTATGTCTTTGCAAAATGTGTAATTTAAATAAGGGAAGGTGTCTTTTTAACACTTCCATGTTTCTTAGATGGATTCTTAAAATCTTTATAACATAAACATTGTTTTAGACTTGGACATTTGTGGTATTCAAAGAGGGGTTTATCACCTACCAGCTTCTTAATATTGGGCATAATCATTAAAATGCTCCAATCCCTTTCTATAATATGTCGTACACCATTGGTTCTTCTATTGTATGTAGTAACATGTCGTAAGTGTTTATTTTCACTTTTCCTATTGGAAGGACCACCTCTATCTTTACACCATGATTAAAAATAAGGCAAAACTGCATTCCCTCTCATACTTAAAACCTGACTTGTTTGTTTTAACGAGGCTTCCCATAGCTTTGTATAGTAAAGTCATCAATCATATCAATTATTTGATTGTCACATTGTACATTGTCAGTGTTGAGGTGACAGGCTCTCAACATCTGCCATTTGACTATATCTCTAAATACATGGGGTACATGCATGCTACTACTATGGACTTATCTATTTGCCTGTACATCTTTTTTATATAACACTATAGTAATACTATCACCCATTTTCTCTAGTTTTGTATCCAGGTAATTTATACTGTCAGTGGAAATGTTCAGTAAAAATTTTAAGTAACTAGTAGTTTGATTCAAATACTCAATAAACATTTCTACTCCACATTCATGCCATCCCATAACAGGAATACATCATCAACAAAACATTGGAAAAATAAAACTTTCTCTTTAAACACTTTGGAACACTGATACATTTATCTTCCCATTCAGCTACAGCAATATTTGCATATGTATTCACCACTGATGTCCCCATTGCTACACCCATCTTTTGGTTTTACAGTTGCTCATAAAAGATAAATACATTGTTATTCAGAACTAATTCAAGTAGCTCACATAAAATTTCTACTTTTTTACCATCAAAATTTGTATTTTTACATAGAAAATGTCATACTGCTTCTATACCAATATCGTTGGAGAGCACAATAAGCAAAGATTTAATGTCCAAAGCAGATAACAAAAATTCACAGCCTTTATGGTTTTCATACCGCACATATAAATGGGACAAAAAATCTACGTCTTTAATATAGCTCTTAATCAGGGGTAGATATACACTAAGAACAGATTACATATGAGACTGGTTCCATTATCCAATGGAACCATCCACCCCCAGAGACAATAGGTCTCATTGGGGGGGGACTCTTGTGTAGTTTTGGCAATCCATAAATACATGGTATCCTTGGACAGAGAACAGTAAAATAATTAAATAATGTAGTAATACCATCACCCATTTCTCTAGTTTTATATCCAGGTAATTTATACTGTCAGTGCACCATTTAACTACATTTCATAAACTAAATAAATCTCCACGGTTCCAATTGTAATAAATCCAATACGTAGTTCAAATTACAATAAAACACTCAATATTTATTAAAACAAAAAAAAACGGTAAGCGCTTTCATTCACAAAGAACTTCAGACCTGGTGTCACAAAGAGGGAAAAGTCTTAAAGATTTTTTTGAAACCAAAAAAATGTAATACTCCTATTGATTATAATGGAATGTCAAGATGTGAAGACTGCAATTGTAAGTTTTTGGTACTGGGGAACAAAATAGTAGTAAAGGCTTAGGACTTTACTATTAATGTCAAGGGGAATTACAATTGTAAGTCTAAATTCATTGTGTATCTAGTATTATGGAATTCTTTCAATGGATTTTACATAGGAAGAGCTATATGTAGCTTCCATCGCAGAATTTATGAGCACCTGAGGAAAGTTGAAAAACTGGATGTAACTAATGCCCTAGCAAGACATGTTGTTAACTGTCATAGCAGAGTTAAAGTGAGTTTTAGTTTTACTGTTATTGACCAGGTTTTAAATGCAGACAAGAAATGGGATGCAGAAGTGGATTTAAACTGGAAAGAATATGTTTGGCAAGTGAGGCTAAACACAGGTGCAGATCCAGGTATGAATGATAAGGAAAACTTTAAAGCAGGGTTATGTAAGAAAGGGTTAAAACACTGCTAATGTTTTGGGTAATGTGACTTGAGCAAACTATAAATGTAAATTTTGTATGTGTGACATTTCATAAACTGCCATATTGACATTACTAATAACCTTAACTACAGCTGACTCGTTAATTACAGTGAACATGGATGCATCATCCAGACATTTGTGCATACAGTTATCATAAACTTCTTTATCTAAAATCACCACTGCTCCACCTTTATCAACTTGTTTTATAATAATATCACTGTTCCTTTCCAACTTACAAAAAGCTTTGTTTTCTTCCACTTCTAAATTATACATTCTACCTGCAAGATTTTTATCATAAAATTGATTTGAATACATGTGCAAATATTACTGTAGCTGAATGGTAAGATAAATATGTATATCAGTGTCCTGAAGTGTTTAAAGGGAAATTGTTGTTCTTCCAGCATTTTGTTGATGATGTATTCCTGTTAAGGGATGGCACGAATGTGGAGCTAGAGACGTTTATTGAGTATTTGAATCAAACTACTAGTTACTTAAAATTTTCACTGAACTTTTCCACTGACAGTATACATTACCTGGATATAAAACTAGAGAAAATGGGTGATAGTATTACTACAATGGTATATAAAAAGGATGTACAGGCAAATAGATACAGCCATAGTAGTAGCATGCATGCACCCCATATGTTTAGAGGTATAGTCAAAGGGCAGATGTTGAGAGCCTGTCATCTCAAGACTGACAAAGTACAATGTGACAATCAAATAAATATGATTGATGACTTTACTATACAAGGCTATGTGGAAGCCTTGTTAAAACAAACAAGAAGTGAGGTTTTAAGTATGAGAGGGAATGAAGCTTTGCCTTATTTTTCATCACAGTGTAAAGATAGGGGCGGCCGTTCAGAAAGGAAAAGTGAAAATAAACACATGAGATGTTACTGCATACAACAGAAGAACTAATGGTGTATGACAGATTATAGAAAGGATTTGGGACATTGTAATGACTATGCCTGATATTAAGAAGCTGGTAGGTGATAAACTCCTCTTTGCATATCACAGTTGTCCATGTCTAAAACAACATTTATGTTAATATTTAAAGAATCCATCTAAGAAACACAGAAGTGTTAAAAAAGGCACCTTCCCTTCTTTAAATTGCACATTTTGCAAAGACATACCCTGGGATTCAATAAAGCTTACACTTGCTACTGCAGGGAATATGGCCACCGAGCGATCCAGTAAACAAGCCTGGGGACATGCATGAGCCTGGCAGCACTATTCCTGCATGAACACAACTGAATAATGCTAATTACCTCATTTGCTGGTGAAAACCATGCAAATGAGTTGAATTAGTGATTCAGTAAAGAGACAGGCATCCATGCAGGAATAGTGTGAGGTGCAGAAATGTATTTGGTTAGTAACTGAATACATTTCTGTAGAAATCAAAACAGAGGCATAACAGCTCAAAATAAAGCATGTATTAGTATACTTAGGCATGCCAATGGCCAAAAATATGGCCATTGGCACTGAAAAGTGTTTCAAAATTATAAACTTCAAAGTTTTTTTTGGGGGGGGGGATTTCAGCCGTTTAAGTATAGGGCAGCGGTGTGCAAACAGGATCGTGCTAAAAATAAAAAATGTGAAGTCAATTTTAAGTGAAATCTGCACTTTGCCATTATAGTCTATGGCATGCAGAATCAGCATAAGAACAGGTGTCACTGGTTGCTAAGGAGGAAAGCTGTGGTATAGTGGAGTAACCAGTGCCTAAGGCAGTAGATTATGCAAATGCTCAGATTTTTCTGAATCACTAAATGGGACACCATTCCCTGGCTGCACCTAACCATGTAGGAGCTATGAGGCAGTGGTGCAAGCAGGAGAAGCAGATGACATGAAAAGCGGGTGTGTCATACTTGGTGTAAGCACATTGGAGCACCATGGCTCCCATGTGAGCTTAGCTAAGCACAGCTCAGTAAGGGTGTGTGTGAGGCTGTATTTACTTATTCCATGAAACGAGGAATGTGTTTGTGTCCAGGGGAGGGCCATTTCTTCTCAACTATTTACCTAAGCTAAATGGGTTTGTGAGGTGTACACCGGGAAAAAAACGGAAATAGCAGAACTGTTTACATTTGGGCAATGGGTTTGCGCAGCATGCCTCTGGGATTAAAAGGGGAATAAATGGGAAAGGGAAAAAAAAGGAAATTGCAGAATACAGGCACTCACAAACAAATAATATAGCTGGCAGGTGGAAGTATCATAGTCAGCCAATCACACAGGCAGCATCTGCAGCACAACAGTATAAACTATGCAAATATCTTTCAGTTTGTTTTTTCCCACAATCTCTGCACCATAGGTGCACACACTCGGGAATGTTAACTGACAAAATGTTAGGGGCTGCTGTTACCTTGATACATGAGTATGTGCTAGAAGCTGAGGACAATGATGAGGATAATGCTGACATCCACCACAGACTGAGGAGGAGGAGAAGAGTGTTCAGACCTAGGGTAACCTACCAGGGGCTACATTATCTGGAGATAGCAGAGCACTACAGTGTGGACAGGGACATGCTTCATCAACTTACTGAGCTGTGCCAGCCTCACACCCAAAGCCAACAGAGGGGACCCATCCCAGTGGATACCAAGGTATGTGTAGCCTTAAGAATACTATCTACAGGTACTTTCCAAAGTATTCAGGATACTCTACCAGTTCCTGGATACCATGCTGCAAAGTGCTGGTGAGCACATTTACTTCCCCAGCACCCATGAGGAGAGTACCATCAATATGTGTCTCTTCCACCATATAGCAGACTACCCGGAGCTACCGGGTGCAAAGACTGACTGCACATTCACATCAAAGCACCACCTGATGACCATGGTGGGGTCTACATAAACCACAAGAGCTTTCATTCTATGAACTGCCAGGTCATGTGCAATGCCCAGGACATTATCATGAACACGTGTGTTGGCAGTCCTGGAAGCTATCATGACTCCCACATCTGACATTCCTCACAGCTGTACCAGGGATTTGTCAGGGAGGACATCCCGTATGGCCATTTGATGGGGGATACTGGCTATGCACTGGAGCCGTGGATGATGAAACCCTTCAGAAATGCACACACACACTCAAGAACACCATAATGTGGCACACATACAAACCAGGATCTTTATAGAGCATGTGTTTGGGATGCTCAAGTCACGGTTCCGCTGACTTGACATATCTAGGGAAGCCCTGCTGTAATCTCCAGCCACATGTGCACACATGTTCATAGTATGTGCCATTCTGCACAATATGATCCTGCGGAAACAGCTTCAGCAGGAACAGAACTGGGAAGGACCACACAGTGTCCCACCATTGCCAATGGCCCCACAGGCACAGAGGGACTCAGAGGAGGAAGCCCCTGAGCCTGCTCCTGTAGGCAGATGGAGGTGTGCCCAGTATTCCCAGGCCTTGGCAAAGAGGCAATGCATAGCACACACACTGACACTGTAGGGACCCAGGAACTGACATCTCTCCATGACTCGCACACACAGTAAAATTGATGCTACACGTATCACACTACCTGTAGCTTACTATGTATAGGCAGTGCACTGTGTGCATCCAACAGTCAGCCCTCACCCACCGTTCCCACAACTGCCACAGGCACAAGGTAAGTCAGTCTTCTAAGCAATAAATGAGTGGAGTAGTATGTTCTGGTAGAATATCTATGGTATCTCTGCATGCATGCAAGGGAATGGGGTGGCCCACTGAGGTAGCAGCAGACAACTGACAGCTATGTGGCACACCAGGAAATGTCTGTCTAATACTGGCTTTCCCATACTATGCAGTATCATCCCAGGTGAC
Source organism: Protopterus annectens (assembly GCF_019279795.1). NCBI lineage: Eukaryota > Metazoa > Chordata > Ceratodontiformes > Protopteridae > Protopterus > Protopterus annectens. The sequence continues at coordinate 567,842,605 of NC_056737.1, forward strand.
AAATCCCACTGCAGTATATGCGGGGGACCAACTAAGGGAGGCATAGGCCACATGCATGGATGTCAATGTGGGGATCCCATGCTCACCCCTCAGTCTCACCCAGAAAGTCAGCCATAGAAAACCATAAAGAAAGGTCTGGCAAAGGCCCACAAATGGCAACAATGATGGAATACCCCACCTACAGGCTTAGAAAGTGATATCACAGCGGGCCTTGCAGTTGCAGTAAGGGTCTGAAGGGTAAGATGTCTGAAACTCAATTGTATGACATTAGAATCTAACCTGTGGTCTCTAGTGATATGCCTGTATTCTCCAAGACAGGGCACAATACTATGCTAAATGGAACTAAAATGTAAACCCAATATCAGTGCAGTATGTGCAAATGTGTACCGTTGACAGGTGTGCCCCCCACACACACATTCCCATAGAAATGCAGTAACATGTAAGTATGTAGGGTAATAGCAGCAGAGCACACATTGCCAGGCTGTCCCAATAAACATGATAACTTGTTGCATGTCCACAATATGCATGGGTCACTGATCTATCGATATGCTTGGGAAATACTGTCATGATGTGGACAGCACTTACTCTTGGCTGTTGTGTCTTAGTGGCCTAAGTGCAGTACTGTGATAGACAGGGCCTTGTTCCAAGAATCACAGTGCCAACTATTTTGCATGTCAGCTACACCTGTGGTAGGAGTTGTACACGCTCTCCAGATGTCAATATCCATTACTGCCAATAAGCTGGACAGGTCATAGACAGGGGGCCACACATATGAACAGTACAGAAGTCAGAGTAATCTACACAGTACCTACCATAACTCCCAACTCTACAGACCTTTTGCAGAATATACAGAGGTTTGCATCATGTTTTGGTGTCTTTATCATGAAATAGTGTTTGTGTGGCAAATCACTGGCAAACCATGAAAATCTAAAGTCAGAAAATAATGACGGATTGTAGTGTCTCAGACTTCATACCCTATGGAAAATGCATGCTAATGTAAAAATCTGTTATTGTATCACCCTTCTAAGATTGTAAGGCCAATAGTTAAAATGGTCCCTATACTTAGGCCTTTGTCATCCAATTACGTATAGTTTTGTCCAGCTGTTCAGCTCTCATATGTAGAGAGGTATGGTGCCTAGTAGCACAACAGGTACCTGAAGGTCAGTGTACTGGCAGGTCATAAAAGGCTGCTACCTTACTGTACCAGCACTGATCAAGGCACTGGCTAACAACCATACCCCTGGAATGGCAAGTTGTCACAGAAGGAGCACAAGTATGCTTTGTATATCTGTTCTGCTTGTCCTAACACTGCATTCACCTGCAAAGTATCTGCAAAACCAGAAAAGGCTATGTCAAAACATCAATGGCAGACAGTGGAGAAGCAGATGTCACACCCATAACAGAAAGCAAGCAAGTAACAAACAGGTCCCCCAACTGTCTACGTATGGCAGCACAGTATTAACACCCTGTCCCCATGTGTGGGCCTTCATCTGACTGCCATTTGTGGGCCTGTCCAGATGTCAGAGTCAGTGACAGTTTGACAGCTAGGCCAGCATGAAGCCACATAATACCATAGTAACACAAACTGTCTGAGGACCCTAGCAGATGTAGTGGTGCAATGATGGACAACCTACCAAATAGGTATGCTCAAAGGTGTGCAGTTCGTAACCTTGTGTGTGATGTTATGACATTTACCATGCTTACACCAGAAGTACAAATACATAGCAGCCACTGTGGGCAAAGCCTGTGATTGGACTACAGAAGAATAAAGAGAAACACATAAGGGAGGGAAACCACTGGCCAGATAATGTGCACACCAGAGCACATTTTGCAGTAACATAGGTGCCCTGCAGTATATGGTGTCAGTAAGCATCACCTGCAAATACACAACACACACCCACATAAGTGGAGGTCCACAACAAATCAAACCACAAATAAACTACACTTCAGAGGCAAAAACACATGAGAACTTCCCAAACCTACACAGCACATACCATGCATACTCCACAGACCAGGGTCCTGCAAAAAAATAAGGCCTTACTATACACACAACATATTACTCATAGAAGATTCCAATGTGAGACAAGCAGCTGTGCCACACACCAGGTAGGATAAGGAGAAAGTCACGATTACTTGTTCGGCTGGTGGCATAATCTGCCATATCACACATGCACACAAGTCACCCCACAACAGGTAAAGGTATCACACTAGCCTGGTCCATGGTGGTGTGAATGATGTCAGAAGTACCTCATGGACTATAGAAAGACAGACATGATGCAGCATGCTGAATGTTTCCCATGCAGGTATGTATCGAGCTGTAAGCAGCATCTTACTGTCACCCAGAGTGATGGATCAATACAAATAGAAAGCGATTGTCAGTAACACCTGACTCACTTATTGTCACCCCAGGGGGAACAACTGCCTGGCAGCCTGGGTACATATGAATGACAGAATGCACTGCCTTACTACAGATGGTCTGCATCAGTCTCACATGTCCTACAGGCCTCTGACAAAGGCCCATGTCTCACCCATAGTGCCATTGTAGGGAATGACATGTGGACCATACTACCAACATAACACAGTCAATAAAATGCAAGTGGAAGTCCATGCCACTAAATGCTACTAGAATACCTCTCAACCATGTAGAGCAAGAAGTCTGGACAAAGCCATACATAATGGTGGGATAAAGGCCCAACTATAGAGACACTTTTGAAATAACGTTCTCATAATGTTAGAAAGGTGATAGAATAACAGAGGGAATGTGTAGTAGCATGGATGACATGAAGAGTGTGAAGTCTGAAACTCTAATGTTCGGTCATTATTCCCTGACTGCAACCCTGAATGATTTGCAACAAACTTGGTAGAAAACCACAATGTTAAGGGAATCTGACCAGATATATGAGGCATTAATCTGGATAATCTGTGAGAATCTGTACAGTTGAGAGGTATGGCCACACCAGGATATGACCTTTCAGGTAAGAAGAATACCATACAACCAGGAGATCCCCAGCCAGTACATCACCAGGGTGCTGGACCTTTTACACAGCTTCAACAGTTAATCAGCTGTAGCCACACCCCCCAACTGGCTGGATTGTGCAAGAATGTCTAGCCTTTGCCTCATAATACTGGTCTGTGCATTATCCATGTTGTATTTCTCTGGTAAATAATGGTGATGATCTGATATCTGTCAATAGATAATGAAACAATACAGTACAGTGTCAAACCTTACATAAGTCGGAAAATGTCTGCTAAAACAAACCGTGTAACTCAAGCAACTCAAACATTAATAAGAGCAATAGTTACAGTAACCCCCTATGTTTGGGCTGTTATTTCCCCATATTGGCAGCCTATTTCCAGATATCTTGCACAAACAGGTTGCAAGGTATACTGGGCATACTCTTATACTTAGAGAAATTATGCTATGCAGCTGTAACAGTGTCTATAATTTTATATGATATTTCTCTAATTGTGTAATGTCTTAAACATTTGAGTGTGGAGCTTTTCTCCCAGGGCCTCCACTGAAAATGGACCTGTGTCCAGTTGGACTCTCACAGTCAACAAATGTAAATAAATAAATAAATAAATAAAATAAATAATATATCTGTATTGTGCAAATGTCTTTGCATACACTCAGCTATGTACAACTGTCTCCACACACACCCATCAGACAGGGTTAGCCACAGCCAGCTGTAGTTGGCCCATATGTGGTATATCTGCATCTGTTGCATGTGATATACACACACCACACACCACACACACACACACACACACACATATATATATATATATATATATATATATATATATATATATATGTATGTATAATGGGCAACATATTACAATATGTCAAACATACACGCACATAGACATGGGGAGGAGAGAGAAAGACAGTGATAGAGTGAGATACACAGGGAGACAGAGAGAGAGAGAGTCATACACAGGGACACCCTGAATGGCAGAGAGTAATGTCCTGCTGCAGACAGTTGCATATCAGTAGTAACCACTGGCATATGCCAGCATTAAGATGAGATTCATTGTCTGCTGGTACTGAGGTGGGCGTTGCAATACCACATCACCTACCTGTGTGTGTGTGTGTGTGTGTGTGTGTGTGTGTGTGTGTGTGTGTGTGTGTGTGTGTGTGTGTGTGTGTCTAAGTATTATGATGCCTTACCAACCCAGTACAATTCTCATTGCCCTACTTTACAAGATCTGCTGATGTCATTCACCTTAGAAGTATCTTTGGATTGGCTTCAGTCCTGTAAGCTCTATAGTGCATGTGATAACTGCATAACACTATAATGCAAGTAACTGGATAGGTAAGGGTTCTAATTACAATCCCGCCATATGTAAGTGTGGTTGTGTGTGGGCGTGTGTGTGTAGAAATAAGTGTTTTATTCCTTTCCCACCAGTACACTTTCCATTGCTCCACTTCACAAGATCTGCTGGTGTCATGCACTGTAGAGCTACCTTTGGACTGGCCTTAGCCCTGTAAGCTCTATGGTGCACGTGATAACTGCATTAGACTACAGTACAAGTAATTAGTTAGGTAGGGGGGTCTAATCGTAGTCCTGGCAAATGTAAAAGTGTGTGTGTGTGTGTGTGTGTGTGTGTGTGTGTGTGTGTGTGTGTGTGTGTGTGTGTGTGTGTCTGTGTGTGTGTGTGTGTCTGTGTGTGTGTGTGTGTGTGTGTTTGTCTGTTAATGATTTTGATCCCATTCACACCCAGTACACTTCCCATTGCCCTACTTTAGCAGTCCTGCTGATGTCAGTCACCTTAGAAGTACCTTTGGGCATCCTTCAGCCCTATAAGCTCTGTGGCACGTGTGATAACTATGCAACACTATAGTACAAATAACTAGTTAGGTAGGGGTTCTAATCTCAGTCCTGGCAAATGTGTGTGTGAGTGTATTTGTGTTTGTAAGTGTGTATATTTGTAGATTAAAGTATTTTGCAGCCTTTCTTACCCAGTACATCTCCCATTGTCATACTTTGCAAGGGCTGGTGATGTTCCTCACCTTAGAAGTACCTTGGAACACCCTTCATCCTATAAGCTGTGTGGTGCATGTGATAAATTCACAACACTGCTGTAACAATAACTAGATGGGTAGGGGTTCTAATCTCAATACTTGCAGTATCCTGTGTGTGAACCATATCCATTGGGGGGTTGCAATATTTTGTTGTGGTCTACCCAGTACATGTCCCAATGTCCACTTTACAATGCCCACTGTTATCATCCACTGTAGAGGTAGCTGTAGACACTCTGCAGACTTATAAGCTCTGTGCCACATGAAATAACTATGTAACAGTATGGAATAAATAACAAGATAGTGGGGCTTCTAATACTTTGATACCATTCCCCAATCAGGAATCATAGACAAACACACTCAGCTAGGCATCAACCCCTATATCACTAGGTGGGTTGCAAATTGGCTCACAGATAGAACCCACAGTGTGAAAGCAGTGGACTCCATGTCAATCTGCTAACCAGTCATGAGAGGAGTATCACATGGTCTGGTCCTGGGACTCCTCGTGTTTGGTATCTATGTCTCCGAAGTCCAGCCCAACATGAAGGGCCTCTAGCTGACAATGTTTGCAGATGACTGCAAGGTGCGTGCTATTATTACTTCCCCAAGTGATGTTGACATCCAGCAGAAAGGCCTCACTGAGACCTATGACTATTGTCAGAACCCTCGACTTAAGCTCAATGCCAGAAAAATGTGTCACCAACCCCTTTCGGAGCAACTTGGTTCCCATGAGTCACCACATTGGTGGTAGTCCACTGAACACAGAAGTCATTATAAGAGAGCTGAGAACACAGGTTGACAGTGACCTCCCTGTTGACCACCAGTGCCACTGTGGTCAGAAAGCCCTTCTGTGTGACACATCTCATTACTAAGGGTATTTCATCCAAGAAGAAAGAGGTCATTATCTCCCTCTACTCTTCCTTCATTAGGCCAATCATTGAGTACAATGGCACATTTGGCATGCACCTCACTAGACACCTGCAACAACTGAAGAGGCTGCAAAAGTACATAACAAAGGGGATCCTAGGCCTTTAAAACTTGTCCTATATGGACAGACCCCAATAACTCCAGCTATTCTCTGTCTCATATTGGCTACTTAGAGGGGATCTCTGCTTAACTTTCAAAGCCATGTCTGACCCAGCTCTGTTAGGAATGCTACATCAAATGAAACCCAATCCATCTGTACCACATGCCCCAGAGACCTCAACCCTATTTCCAAAATCAACAGAACATGCTGGAGGAATAGGTTCATAACCCAAAGACTGGCCACATTATGGAATAGACTTCACATACGTGACAAGCAGAGCACTTCACTGGCACTCTGCAAGAGAAATCTGGATGAGTGGATGGGGAATAGAAATCTAACCCTGAGAATCATCCTAGTGGCTATACTCAATAGACACATTAGTGAGTAACGTCAGGGGGCACAATGCCAGGGTAATCATAGGGGCTAGGCTTGTAAACGCTCTATGGCCATTTGGCTAGTACACACCTATGAACTTATGAACCTATAGATCTCAGTACTGGCATACATGTGTGTGTGTGTGTGTGTGTGTGTGTGTGTGTGTGTGTGTGTGTGTGTGTGTGTGTGTGTGTGTGTGTGTGTATTAGTGGGTATAAAAGTGTTTGTGAGTGTGTAAACATGTAGGTGAAAGTAGTTTGAGGCCCATTTTACTCAATACACCTCCCACTGCCATACATTACAAGGGCTGGTGATGTTATTCACTTTACAGGTACCTTGGGACACTCTTCATCCTACAAGCCCTGTTTTGTGTGTTGTACCTGCATAACACTATAGTACCTATATCTAGATATGTAGGGGTTCAAATCTGAGTCCTGGCAAAAGTGAGTATGTGTGTGTGTGTTTGTAAGTGTGTATATTTGTAGAATACAGCATTTTGAGGCCACACTGCCCATAGCCATACTTTATAAAGGCTGGTGATGTTCACCTTAGAAGAACCGTGGGACACTCTTCACCCAATAAGCTCTTTGGTGAGTGGAATAAATGCATAACATTGTAGTAGCAATAACTAAATAGGTAGGGGTTCTAATCTCAGTCCTGACAAGTGTGTGTGTGTGTGTGTGTGTGTGTGTGTGTGTGTGTGTGTGTGTGTACTGTATTTTTGTGTGTGTACTGTATTTTTGTGTGTGTGCATATACACTATTTTGTGTGTGTGCATGTACTGTATTTTGTGTGTGTACTGTATTTTGTGTGTGTGTACTGTATTTTGTGTGTGTGTACTGTATTTTGTGTGTGTGTGTACTGCATTTTATGTGTGAGTGTACTGTGTGTACTGTATTTTGTGTGTGTACTGTATTTTGTGTGTGTACTGTATTTTGTGTGTACTGTATTGTGTGTGTGTGTACTGTATTTTGTATGTGTACTGTATTTTGTGTGTACTGTATTTTGTGTGTGTGTGTGTGTGTGTGTGTGTGTGTGTGTGTGTGTGTGTGTGTGTGTACTGCATTTTGTGTGTCCGTACTGTATTTTGTGTGTGTACTGTATTTTGTGTGTGTACTGTATTGTGTGTGTACTGTATTGTGTGTGTGTGTACTGTATTGTGTGTGTACTGTATTTTGTGTGTGTGTGTGTGTGTGTGTGTGTGTGTACTGTATTGTGTGTGTGTGTACTGTATTTTGTGTGTGTGTGTGTACTGTATTTTGTGTGTGTGTGTACTGTATTTTGTGTGTGTACTGTATTTTTGTGTGTGTACTGTATTTTGTGTGTGTGTACTGTATTGTGTGTGTGTGTACTGTATTTTGTGTGTGTGTGTATTTTGTGTGTGTGTGTACTGTATTTTGTGTGTGTGTGCTGTATTTTGTGTGTGTGTACTGTATTTTGTGTGTGTGTGTGTGTACTGTGTGTGTGTGTGTACTGTATTTTGTGTGTGTGTGTATTGTGTGTGTGTACTGTATTTTGTGTGTGTGTGTGTACTGTATTTTGTGTGTGTGTGTACTGTATTTTGTGTGTGTGTGTACTGTATTTTGTGTGTGTGTACTGTGTGTACTGTGTGTGTACTGTAGCTGTGTGTGTGTGTGTGTACTGTGTGTGTGTGTGTAATTGTAACCTGATGAAGCGCACCGGGATGGTGCGTGAAAGCGCTTGTTCTTCTAATTAAATTGTGGATTCTATGTCGTGGTGGTTCCTTGCAGTTTTTTATCTATATGTATTGTGTGTGTACTGTATTGTGTGTGTGTGTACTTTATTGTGTGTGTACTTTATTGTGTGTGTACTGTATTGTGTGTGTGTGTACTGTATTGTGTGTGTGTGTACTGTATTGTGTGTGTGTGTACTGTATTGTGTGTGTGTGTGTGTGTGTGTACTGTATTGTGTGTGTGTGTACTGTATTGTGTGTGTGTATGTTTACTGTATTGTGTGTGTGTATGTTTACTGTATTGTGTGTGTGTATGTGTGCTGTATTTTGTGTGTCTGTGTGCTGTATTTTGTGTGTGTGTACTGTATTGTGTGTGTGTGTATTGTGTGTGTGTGTACTGTATTGTGTGTGTGTGTGTGTGTGTGTGTGTGTGCACTGTATTTTGTGTGTGTGCACTGTATTTTGTGTGTGTGTACTGTATTTTGTGTGTGTGTGTGTGTGTGTGTGTGTGTGTGTGTGTGTGTGTGTGTGTGTGTGTGTGTGTGTGTTTGAGTGAGAACTATATCCGTTAGGGGGTGGGTTTTATATTTTTTAGGCCATGGTACTCCCAGTACACGTCCCAAGGTCCATTTTACAAGACCCGCTTTCTTCATCAACCGTAGAGGTATCTGATGAGACTCTTCAGCCCAATAAGCTCCGTGCTGCATGCAGGAACTGTGTAACATTATGGACTGACTAATAAGATAGTCAGGGTTGCTAATCTCCATCCTGGCAAATGTGTGTGTGAGTGTATTTGAGTTTGTGTGTATAACTGTAGGTTAAAGTATTTTGAGTCTATTCTCACCCAGTTCATCTTCCATTGCCATACTTTACAAGGCCTGGTGATTTTGTTCACCTTAGAATTATTTTGGGACACTCTTCACCCTGTAAGCTTTGTGGTGCATGCGTTAAATGCATAACATTGTAGTAGCAATAACTAGTGTGCGTGTGTGTGTTCAAGTGCAGCGTGTGTGTGTGCATGCAATACGTGTGCATGCGTGTGTGTGCAAGTATGTGTGTGTGTGTGCAAGTGTGTGTGCACATGTGCGTGAATTATATCCTTCGGGTGGCCATGGTTTACAATTTTAGGCCATTGTACTCCCAGTACACATCTCAAGGTCTACTTTACGAAGCCCACTGCTTACATCTACTGTAGAGGTATCTGTAGGCACTCTGCAGCCCTATAAGCCCTGTGCAGCATGCAACAGCTATGTAACAGTACGGAATGAATAACATGATAGGCAGAGCTGCTAATGTCAGTACTGGCAAATGTGTGTGTGCATGCATTTGTGTGTATAACAGTATTTGTGAGTGTGTAGACTCATAGCTGACCGTATTATAAGTCCTTTCCCATACAGTACACCCTCCATTACCATATGTCACTTATGATGTTATTCACTTTACAGATGCCTTGGAACACTCATCACATTATTAGTTCCATGCCACCTGTGATAACCGCATTACACTGTACTACTACTAAATAGATGGATAGGGGTTTCAAACTCAACACTGGCAACTGTGATCGTCTGTGTGTGTCTGTCTGTGTGTCTGCCTGTGTGTTCGTGTGTGTGTGTGTGTGTGTGTGTGTGTGTGTGTCTGTGTTTGTCTGTCTGCCTGTGTGTGTCTGTCTGTTAATGTCTGTGGGTGTCTGTCTGTCTGTGGGTGTCTGTGTGTGTGTGTGTGTGTGTGTGTGTGTGTGTGTGTGTGTGTGTGTGTGTGTGTGTGTGTCTGTGTGTGTCTGTGTGTGCGTGTGTCTGTGTGTGCGTGTGTCTGTGTGTGTGTCTGTGTGTGTGTCTGTGTCTGTGTGCCTATCCTTCTGTCTGTGTCTGTCCTGTATGTGTGTGTCTGTCCTGTCTGTCTGTGTGTCTGTCTGTGTGTGTCTGTATGTCTGTGTGTGTGTCTGTCTGTCTGTGTGTGTGTCTGTGTGTGTGTCTGTTTCTGTGTCTGTCTGCCTGTCTCTGTCTGTCTGCCTGTCTCTGTCTGTCTGCCTGTCTCTGTCTGTCTGCCTGTGTGTGTCTCTGTGTGTGTGTGTGTGTGTCTGTTTCTGTCTTGTTTATGTCTGTGCGTGTCTGTGTCTGCCTGTCTGTGTGTGTCTGCCTGTCTGTGTGTGTCTGCCTGTCTGTGTGTGTCTGCCTGCCTGTGTGTGTTTGCCTGTCTGTGTGTGTGTCTGTCTGTCTGTCTGCATGTGTGGCTGTCTGTGTGTGTGTGTCTGTCTGTGTGAGTGTGTCTGTCTGTGTGTGTGTCTGTCTGTGTGTGTGTCTGTCTGTCTCTGTCTGTCTGTCTCTGTCTGTCTGTGTCTGTCTGTCTGTGTGTGTGTCTGTGTGGGTGTGTGTGTCTGTGTGTGTGTGTGTCTGTGTCTGTCTGTGTGTGTCTGTCTGTGTGTGTCTGTCTCTCTGTCTGCCTGTCTCTCTGCCTGACTGTCTCTCTGTCTGTCTCTGTGTGTGTCTGTCTGTCTGTCTCTGTGTGTGTCTGTCTCTGTGTGTGTCTGTCTCTGTGTGTGTCTGTCTCTGTGTGTGTCTCTGCCTCTGTCTGTGTCTGTCTGTCTGTGTGTCTGTTGGTATGTGTGTCTGTCTGTGTGTGTGTCTGTCTCTGTCTGTGTGTGTGTCTGTCTCTGTCTGTGTGTGTGTCTGTCTCTGTCTGTGTGTCTGTCTGTCTGTGTCTGTCTGTCTGTCTCTGTCTGTCTCTGTCTGTCTCTGTGCATCTGTTTCTGTGTGTGTCTGTGCGTGTGTGTCTGTGCGTGTCTGTCTGTCTGTGTGTGTCTGTCTGTCTGTGTGTGTCTGTCTGTCTGTGTGTGTCTGTGTGTGTGTCTGTCTGTGTGTGTGTGTCTATGTGAGAACCGTATTCTCTATGTGTTTGGTCGACACAATATCCTCTGGGGGTCTAGGTTTTACCAATCTGAGGTGTGTTCAAACCACTACACATTACCAATGTCCACTTTACAAGAGCTGCTGATGTCAGCCACCATAGACTTACCTGTATACACCCCACAGCCCTATAAGCTCTGTGGCACATGCAGTACCTGTTATACAGACCTGGTAAATGTGTACATATACAGCTCTACCATGGCTATGACATGGCTGATATGTTACGACTCTGTCATACCCCATACCCCTCATTGGCAATCTCTGCTTGGCCACATCCTGCTGACACACAGACACCTAGAACACATACTATAGCATGTGAGACTACAGGCAGTTAGCGTTACTAACACCAATAATGCATCATAGCTGAAAAGATACATACACACTCTGAAGTGTACCCATTACAAATGTCAGCTGACAGCATCTTACACAGCATTACATAGCTAAACTGTATACTTAACTCATCCTGTGCGGTGTGTGTGTGTGTGGTTGTGTGTGTGTGGTTGTGTGTGTGTGGTTGTGTGTGTGTGGTTGTGTGTGTGTGGTTGTGTGTGTGTGTTTGTGTGTGTGTTTGTGTGTTTGTGTTTGTGTGTGTGTGTTTGTGTGTGTGTGTGTTTGTGTGTGTGTGTTTCTGTGTGTGTGTGTTTCTGTGTGTGTGTGTTTCTGTGTGTGTGTAACTGGAGGTGAGCTGGCTGTGTTGGTGATGTGTGTGTGTGTTTGTATGCACACAGTCACACCATGTGGCTGCCCTACACAGGGGTATGTTGGACAGCTGTGGACCATACATGGCAGGGTGTACAGTTCATCATCTCTGGCCACGGTAATGTGAACTGGCCCTGCCAGGGTTCTCACTGGCACAACCAGGCCCAAGGCCAGATGCAGTACTACTCCCCAATGGTGACTGCTGTTTGCTGGATCCGTGTCTCTGACTGGATTGGCCAGGATCACGTGCCCATGGCCTGCTGTGGTGTGGACAGCACCCACCCCTTTGGTAGTGCTGGTGGTACTGTGTGGGACCTTGCCTGCCTTCCAGCTATGGCAAGTGTCTACACTCACACTTGCCATAGTCACCACACTAGCCTGTTCCATGCCACAACCCACTAACTGTCCATTATCTGTGGTCACTGGGGACTGGATATGTGTGGGTATCATGACTGTGTGTGGGGATGTTGTGGACAACAGTGGGATGCCAACTGATGGCACAAATTCAGCCCTGACAACACCACCTGTGCCTCACTATCACTATCATTATTGTCAGAATCCGCAGAGACGCTGATGTCAGGTTCCATGCGGGAGGGACCATGACCCCCATTTCCACCTGTGAGGGGAAGACAGCACTATAATGTTGGCTGGTATACACACACACACACACACACACACACACACACACACACACACACACACACACACACACACACACACAAACACACTCACTCCTGGTACAGGTCTGGCACAGCTGTGACACCTATGGGCCCTTCAGGGCAGACCTTATGGTAGTTCTGCAGTCCGTCTCAATCACTGCTACTGTCTGGCCCAAAACAAAGAGTGATAAATCCTACTGTGTAATGAGCCTAGTGGCAGAATGGTAATTGCGGGCAAGAACAAGACTATTGGAGTGAGCTATACATTCTCACCAAGTGCATATGCACGTACTGTAAGAGCTTACTTACTGCTTGCTATACAGACCACACACACACTGACAAGGTGTAATGATATGTGATGATAACTGATGAGGGAACAGAACTATATACTATCACTGCAGTACATACACAGTTCAGACTCACAGGGATTAATTTCACACAACATTGCAGGACAGTCTGCAATACGTACAGGACACATGTAAAGTAATAGGTGCATAGTCTCTTAAGATGATACCAGGCTATTGGCCCTGAAGTCCTCATAAGCCTGGCCCAGACTTTCACCCATGCCCCTTCCAAGCCAGGACCTGTTTCCCCTGTCCATCTGGAGCACACACAGGATCACAGGGGTATCTCATCTATTTCCGATGCAGTTGTCCAGCTTCTTCCAGAGAGCTATACACGTACTCTGCCAGACATGTGGATGGAGTTTATATTACAGACAGTGTATTATGTGAGACACCACACTATCCCACCAACAAGTACTATAAATGTCACAGACCAGGTAAGGACCTTGCGTGCATGATGCGTGAGTGCAATGTGTCTTACATATATGCAGAAATGCCATCAAGGCTGGTTTGGACATGGCCTTGTATGTCAGACACAGGTCATTTATGCTCAATCTGTATGAGACTGAGTACAGGGACAGAGGTTTCAGCCTACCTGTATAGTGGGCTCTGCAACTGCTGAATTTGCTTGGCAAGGTACATGCCAAAGGAGCCATTGTACTTGGTAGTGCATCTGGTAAGGGTGGAGTACAGGGATGTTGTGGCCTCTCAGTTCCTGGATGACATATCCATATTTGTGAGGTGGGCCATGTAGATGGCCTTCTGTATAATATTGCCCACATGGTGGGAAACTGTCAAATTGCTACCACCCATGGTGCATAAGTCACCTCACACCTGATTGCATGCTCAGTATGTTATTACTGTCATACTTAGTGTGGATGACATCTGCCACAACAGGAGGAATGATGCCTCTCCTGATATTCAGTTTGTAGTAATGCTTCTTGCAGCAGTCAGTAATTGGGTGAGTGCCTCTTGGAGAATTCTCACATCAGTAGGGGAATGTCAGACAGTGGCCAGCTTGCAAGCATCTGTACAGTGGTCAGCCGCAGACCTCAGCTTATGTCCTGTACTTCAGATATATCCATCTCAAACAGTAGAGGCCCCCAGACCAATCCTTGGGGTACACAGTTGTGGAAGAATCTACTACTAGAGGTGTGTTCCACTACTTTGACTGAGTGGGTACTATCATTGGGCCAGTTAGCTACTCATCTGGTAACCTACAGGTTGGTGCCTAGCTGTGTAGGTGTATGTATCCTGACTGCCTGGGGATTTAGTGTAAGAGGACTGGGCTAGGTGAAGTAGGCATTGTTCACCATCTTTCCCTCATCCCTCTGTCTGTTGACTACTTCAGAGTGGTCGACCAGGTTTAACAGGCTTCATCTCCCTTTGACAATACCATGGTGTGTGGGCTCAGGCATTTCGATGTTCCCGATGTCTCTGTTCATACTATCCTTGATATTGCCTTCCATGCCCTTACAGAGCAGGCTAGTTAGGCTGATGTGCATAATATCGACTGAGTTGGTGGATTGCTCTGCCTTTGTGTATAGGGATGACAGTGGCTGTCCTTTGTGCAGATGGGATGACACCGGTGCTCAGGCTGTGGTTGATTTCAGTGTGGAATGGATCTGAGAGCCCATGCGTGTGTTCATGTAGGATGCAGCCAGGGATGGTATCAGGCCTATGGAGACCTCTGTGTGTTGCCTTTGAGAGGGCATTATGGACCTGCTTCCTGATGATGGTGGGCGCAGGATCTGTACATGCACACGTGTACCAATGAGGGAACAGGAGGGTGATGTTTAAACTTTACCTGTCTGCAGCCGGTTGCCTGTATCTATGCCATATGTGTATGTGGTGTTATTGACCACCACTACAGAGCAGATTTGTGTGTTGCCTCTGGAATTGCAGACGTGTGGAAGGCCTAATGGTTGGCCTTGGTGGATGTGTCCAATTTGCGTTCAAAGACAGCCTTAGGGTACATCACTTGTTACCTTATTTGCTTCTGCAGACTAAGGTGACATTGCTTCCAATAAGGCACTTGTTCCTTCTTGGCCCATCCAGAAATTGTTTCCACCTATTATGGTATTTGTGTATTGCTGCTGTCCACCACAGGCATTTACCCGGCCTTGAGGGAGATGATGTCCTGTCAGGTATTGCTGAGTCCATACAGCTATATAGGTGCCCACATAGTATTGTGGTGTGGGCCTGAACACTGCTGCTAGTTCCAACAAATGGGACTTTGGCTGTACAGCTACTTCTACTTGCTCTGAGGGGATTTATAGTCATTTGTCTACAGTTGATTCTGTTTGACACTGTAAGGGGTGGGGGCAGGGGAGATGTTGACCTGATCATTGATGGCTATGTGGTCAGATATTACCTAGGAGGATGGCACTGTAGGAGTGCTACAGTGGCTACTCATGTTGGTTAGGACGAGGTACAGGATATTTCCACCTGTTGTAGGAGTGTTGACCAGCTGATCCACTGCATTGCCATTGACAAAGCCGAGGAATCTATGTGCATTCATGTTCAGGTGGCATAGGCATTCACACTATGGTGGGGTATTTGAAGTCACCCCAGGAGCAGGGTAGATGATTGAATCCTGACATATTCTATGATTTGAGTAGGTGTTTTGTCAACTGTTAACTGTACTCGGGATGTTACCCATGGGTCATACTGTTTGGCCAGCCTAGAGGTGTGTATGTGTATGCTAGTGTTCAACACTCCACCTCCTGTGGCTTTGCAGGCCTCCATTTAGGGATGATACATATGATGGGATGTGTGACCCGGCAAGGTTGATGTGCTGTCAACAGCTACAAAGCAGGTGTCAGTGACTGCACAAATGATGACATCCTGCAGGCCAAGGTACGCTTGCACTGTCATGAGTTTTATGGTAAGACACCTAGCTCCTGTTAGAGCAAGACATCTGCACAAAGGCACAATTCAGTGGTGGGCAAAGGCCAATAAATAGTGTCACTTTATGACTCTACCTGAAACACACTTAGTTGCCAGCAAAGACAGTGTTGCATTCACAGGTCTACTATGCAGGATATGACATCTGACAATCAAATGTATGCTAATATGTTATGACTTCATTCTTTAATGGGTTGCCAGTGATGTGCTAGACAATACACAACTGTCTGAGGCATTGACTACAAATATAAGGCAGACATGTGGTCATTCTGCAAAACTCTGGACAGTTGTCAGGTATGGGCTCAATATATCACATACAGTTCAACACACACATCTGAACCTGTTGTGTAGTATGCACATACCCTGTATATGTCTCTTACATTTGTAAGACGAGCATATATATCAAAGTAGCATTCACAGGTGATATAAGAATAATTACAACATTCCAGGTAGCTGTCCTTGCAGTGACACACTCAGTATTGGACAACAGACACTCCAATAGGTGTCATACATGAGCTGACCTTTCCTCGGGTGAATCAGGGCCAGAGATGTGCTCCATGTCAATGTAGACAGGGCAAGCGGGAATGGTCATAGGTGCCAGACAGCAGCATGTGAGTCCAGCAGGTCTTGTTGTGGCCTAGTGTTTAATGTTCCATTTGACATCATTGCATCACCCCTTCTGCATTCTGTTACAAGCTTATATGATTGACATACCTGTTATAGTGCTGAAGAGTTTCCTCACAACACTGCAAATAGTTAGGTTTGTGTAGTCACAGTCTGTCTTTGTGTAGATGGGTTGAGACCTGTGTTGCATAGACAGCAGCTTTCCTTTTGTATGTACTGCTCATGAGCAGGTGATGGCCTATGCACCAGTCGGTGTCTCCCAATTACTACTTGCATCCAGAGCAGCTGTGTTGTCTTTCCATTTGCCAATGCCATAACAACACAGTGCTATATTTACATCCTTTATGTGGGCCTTGCCCATTTTCCTTTCCTGTGTGGAGGACATTATGGAGATGTGGTGGCTACAGCTTCACAGACAGTAGGACAGGTCATGTGGAGACAGCCCAGCAACATGGGGGACAAAGCTCCAGAACTGGGTACAGATTGTAAGTCAGTAGTGCTGTTATACATATAAAGGGTTGCTAGATTAACAGGGTCCATTTGGATATGCATTTTGTGCATGACTTGACATCTGACAATGACACCTTTCAACTGTCCTGTCCACAGACTGCTCAGAGGTTTGCCTGTTATGTTTGGTCTGTTCCTCAGACAATGTCTATTTTTGTGGAATCAGTAGGATAATGTGAGGATTGTAGTCAGTAACTGTTGACATCCATTGGTGTTTCAGATGGGTCTATATTTGATTGAAGAATCTCTTCTTTGAACACATAATAATCGACACATATACAGTGAATCCTGTAAACCACGAAAAGCCACATCCTCTAATTTTTTCCCCAGGAAAAAATCACATGGCCATAAAATCAAAAACAAACTTTAAACACTAATCAAGTGGAGGGCTTAAACCTCCACACCCCCATGTGGGAGTTGTACCCCCAACACTTCCGCTAACTAAATATACTGACTCTGAGACTGATCTACATTGAAGAAAAGGGCGATTTCCGATAATGGCCAACTGAATTTTTTCCCAAGGAAAAAAATTCGAGGACATGGCCGTTCTCGGGTGACAGTGTTCGCTGTATATGTGTTGATTATTATGAGTTCGAAGAAGAGATTCTTCGATCACATAATATAGACTCATTTCAGACATCATATCCTTCATGGATGTTATGTTACAACAAAGCCTGTGACACCAGAAACTGTTTCAGTTTGTAACACCATTATGTGAGATATGTCTTTCTTTTCGACCCCCTGTCCCCCAAATATGTCATGCTTTGTCCAGATGTCTTGCAGTAAGAGGTTCAGAGGTATGGTATATCATTATTTAGTGACTGCCCTCCAGGTATCATTCCATTGACTTAGCAGACTCCTGAAAGTAGTATGTGGCAGTGGCCATGAATATGGTCTCGCACCCTGGATATTCTGTGGAAATCTGTACATATGAAAGTTATGTATGTCTGGCCATTGTGAACAGATTGCCAAGACTGTGTAGCAGTGTTGTGTGTAGATGTTTGTTGGGCTGAGTAGGGAGAGTAGCAGATGTGAGTGTCATAGATCCTTTTTCTATTTGACTGTTCATGCTGCTATGGCTGCCGGTGATCTATCAGGTGTGTATGATTGTAGAGGCAGACTGAGAAATGTCCTTTAACACCTCAGGATTCCAAGTACACTGTGAGTTGGGCCAGTATATATTGGTGTAGTGTGTGACTGGGAATCAGGATGTGTTTGTTCAAACAGTCATTCTTCTCTAGAGTTCATTTGGGGTACTGGTATGTTGCTGTGAGCAAATGGTTGTGGGTGGACATTTTTGCACCACTATCTGCTTTTCCCTACAGTTCCATCCCTGTAGTGCATGATATATTTGGATATACATGAGTAATTGCCCAGAGCTGATCTGGGGTAGTGTTGTGTTGGTCTTACTGTGGTTTAGAAGGTGCTGGGTGACATGGCTGGCAGCTGCCATGGGTTTTTCTATTCTGTTACATGACTGCGGTGATACCTCTCCACTGTCCAGATGTCTAGACACTGTCGAGAAGCGTGGCAGCCCATAACAGTTGTGGGTTTCTGAGAAATCACTGGGATGATGTGAGCATTGACATCAGTAAATAATGACATTCATTTGTGTTTCAGACCTGGAATCTATCTGGAATTGTATGCTAAAGCAAATCATGCCACTTTAGCAGACTTCTACACGTATGACAGCCATATTTTAAAGATGTCACTATTGTTTGTCCTTTATCCCCCCATTTTATTGGGCTTTTTGCAGATTGTTTGCAGTAAGAGATTGTTTATATATATTTATATATATATATATATATATATATATATATATATATATATATATATATATATATATGGGTCTACATAAGATCGAAAGACCATTTGATCAACATTCATTTGGTCGACAGCTCATTTGGTCGACAACCAATATTCAGGGCACATAACAGGGATTTGCACCCCTTCCCAATGTTGTGCTACCCTGGAGTTGATATAAATAGTTAGGGGGGTGTGGGGGTAAAGCCCCCCCCCCACCTATTTTCGTTTAAAAGAATGGAAATACAAAAAAAACTACACATTTTAAATGAAAATAGGTGGGGGGCCTTGCCCCCACACCCCTCCAAGTATATATATCAACTCCAGGGTCACACAACATTGGGGATGGGGGCAAATCCCTGTTAAGTGCCTTAAATACTGGTTGTCGACCAAATGAGCAGTCAACCAAATGAATGTTGATCAAATGGTCTGTCGATCTTATGAAGTAGACCCATATATATATATATATATATATATATATATATATATATATATATATATATATATATATATGATATGTATATGTATATATATATATATATATATATATATATATATATATATATATATATATCTAGGACTGTCGAACGAAACTTCAGCATCCCGAATCCACAATAAACAAACACACTTTAACGAAAGTGCTTTCAATGAAAAAGTGCTTTCGTTAAAGTGTGTTATAAAAATAAATAAACCTACTTTTATGCAGGGAGGCAAGCCCGACTGGACCCCCCACACTCCCCTACTTTAATATTCTCAGTCCGAGGTCGCACTACAGTGGGGAAAAGGGAATTTTCCCTTATCCGCACCGTAGTGCGACCGGCACAAAGAGCATACTTATCCAAAAGTGCTGCTTTGGTGAACAGTACTTTTGGTTAAGTAGGTTCGTTGATTTCTGCATCGGCAGAAAGTGCCGTCGGGGATCAGTATGGATCCCATATATATGTATATATATGTATGTATGTGTATATATATATATATATATATATATATATATATATATATATATATATATATACATACATATATATATATATATATATATATATATATATATATATATATATATATATATATATATATATATATATATATATATAGATATATATATATATATATATATATATATATATATATATATATATATATATATATATATATATATATATGTATATAGATATATATATATATATATATATATATATATATATATATATATATATATATAGATATATATCTATATATATATATATGTGTGTGTGTGTATGAATATATACATACACAAATATATATATATATATATATATATATATATATATATATATATATATATATATATATATATATATATATATATATATATATATATATATATGTATATATATTAGTGTCTATATATACATATATTTGTATATGAGTACTATGGAAATATAATTTCCCCTTATGTTAAATGACTGTTGTCCATGATATGTTTCTCAAAGCATTACAGGTTCCCACAGCTCAGATGGTGTAGTGGTACATTGCTGTGATTGTAGTGCACAGCTTCCGGGGTTTGAGACTTGGCAGTGCTGATTGTTTTGTTGCCAGGCAGAGCAAGGGCTGATGGAGAGAGTGATTAAGGCACTTTTAAGCAGTTGTGAGTTTGCACATTTTTGCATGGAGCTAAGCAATGATTGATTAGTTTCACTGTACATGGGGGGGGGGGAATATAGAGCTATGTATGGGGCAATCTTTTTTTTTTTGGGGGACAAATGCCTTTTTTAGGATGAAAGTGGGATGTTGGGAAAGGGCTGTAGGTTTCTTTGGGGCGGTAGGTTTGGTAGGATAGTTTGCATTTGCAGACAGACAAGACAGCAGGCCGTGGTGGTATGACACATGAGAGGGGCAAACACATTTTACTGGGAGGGTGGTTGGGAATATGAAGCCCGTGAGCCCCCAAATGGATACAGTGGGACTGAGGTCTTCGCCCAGTGGCAGTCACCACTGCACCTTCATGGCCTCGAAGGTGTATGTGCTGTGGGCTGGACAGGAGTGGATACCTGCCCCTCTAGGTGCACCAGGTGTCCCTCAATCTGGCACAGATACCCACCCAACTCTGCTCTGATGGCACTGTGCACCAAACCCCGGAACTGACTGTGGATGACTTGCTCCTGTCTCCACCTGCTCCCAGAGGAGGGACAGGGCCCGTCCCCTGAGGTGGTTCCACCCAAAGGTGGTGCAGGACTAACAGACAAGTTCCAGCTTGGGTCCCAGACATGCTAGGACCAGGTGCCATGGCCAGATGAGGTGGGACAGATGCATCCGCCGGGATCTGCCTTCCCAAATGTGCTATGGTGTTGAGGTTTTACACAATATGTTGGTTAGTCATGCACAACACATTTCATGTATGGATGTCCCAATTGACCCCATAAAACAGATTTGAAAGAGTAGCATAGCAAACAGAATACATGCATAAATGTAACAAAAGTATCCATCATAACAGCATGCCAGTAATATTGAGGGCAACAGGCCACCAACAATGGTATTTGAACAAGGTATGTTAACTTGCAACCAGTCAAATATATGAACAATAATAGAACACAAGTCCCAGCATTAAGTTTAGAGAACAACATACCCGTAGTATATGAATAATAATTATTGATGCAGATGAGGGGTGGGGGAGAGACAAAGTCCATTAACAACTGTTTATGCTTCTATTTTCCACAACAGTACTGCTTAATACTCTATGGGTCTGCCCTCACTTTATATCTACCTATGGCCCATAGCTTCTGTAGCACAAACATACCTATTAAACTGTCAGCCAAGAATGGTATGGGGCAAACTGTGACAACTATGGGTACATGACTAGATGGAACTCGTATATGTCAGGTTTACATATCTGGCGCAAGAGGGGTACCCTGAACTGCTGTTATGTGAGTGTGCTACTGGCATACTTCAACTGGTTTCTTATCTGTGTCCAGGGTTATTGGCAGCAGTGACCACTAGCCATGACAGCATGACACCTAAGACATGTGTCGGGAAGTGTGCATGTTGTATGCACCTATCCTGCTGTCATTTGCAGGCATGTGGTGGGACAGTTGAACAGTTCTACACAGTTTATTAGTATACCCTTCATATAGTTACTACCATTTCCTTACCTGTAAAACCTGTGGAGAAAATATCTAACAGTACCTGACTGTTTTTA
Source organism: Protopterus annectens (assembly GCF_019279795.1). Lineage (NCBI taxonomy): Eukaryota > Metazoa > Chordata > Ceratodontiformes > Protopteridae > Protopterus > Protopterus annectens. The sequence goes on from NC_056737.1 coordinate 567,864,350, forward strand.
GGTTCATAGGTTCATAGGTTCATAGGTTCATAGGTTCATAGGTTCATAGGTTTATACTAGGCTAACTGCCCTAGGGCATTTATAAGCCTAGCCCAAAGTTATGTGGCTTACGCCGCCCCTTATGTTAGAAATACTGTGCCCATTAGTTTGTTGTGCCTCTGTCCAGTAGTGACACAGAGATGATTCCCGGGGTAAACCTACGATCTCCCATCCACCGGTCAAGATTTCTCTTGAACAGAGCCAGCGAGGTGCTCTGCCTCACATGGACCGGGATTTTATTCCACAGCATGGGGAGTCTCTGGGTGATAAATCTATCCCTCCAGCACATCCTATTTATATCCGTGATAAGGTTTAAGTCTCTTGCTCTAGTGGTTTTGGTGGATTTGGATTTTTTGAGGTGGAGCATGTCCATTAATTCCGGGTTGGTCATGGCCTTGTATGTCAGGCACAGCTCACCTATGAGCAGACGGTATGCAACTGAATAGAGTTGGTGTTTCTTCAGTCTGGCAGCATATGACAGGTTTTGGAGTCCCTTTATCCTTTTGGTGAGGAACTTTTGGGGTCTCTCCAATTGCTGCAGGTGTCGGGTGAGATACATCCCGAATGGGGCATTGTACTCGATCATTGGTCTGATAAATGAAGAGTACAGGGGAACAATGACCTCACTTGATCTGGATGTGAATCCCTTCATGATCAGGTGGGCAATGTAGAAGGTCTTTCGAACCACTTTAGCAACGTGAGCGTCAAATGAGAGGCCACTGTCAACCTGGGTCCCCAGGTCCCTGATAACCTCTTCTGTGCTTAGTGGGTTGCCACCTATATGGTAGCTTGGGGTTACCTTGTTTTTCCCGAAGGGTATGACTATACACTTTTTGCTTAACTTCAGGCCATGGCTCTGGCACCAGCTATCAGTTTCCGTGAGACCCCTCTGAAGGATGTCTGTGTCCGATGTACTATCCACTATGGCACCCAGTTTGCAGTCATCCGCAAACTTTGTCAGCTATAGTCCTCCTATGTTTGCCTGTACTTATGAGAAGTAGATGCCGAACAATAGGGGGCCAAGGACTGAGCCCTGTGGGACTCCACTTGTAACCGGCTTGGAGTCTGACATGGTTCCAGCAAATCTAACCCTGTGGGTTCTGTCCTTTAGCCAGTTTGCAACCCATCTTGTGACATATGGGTTTACATTTAAGCTGGTAAGTTTCTCTATAATACCCGAGTGGGGTATTGTGTCGAAAGCTTTTGCAAGGTCAAGGTAGGCTGTATGGACTTCCTTTCCCTCATCAATGGCCTTGGTGACTGTTTCAAAGAAGTCGACCAAGTTCAAAAGGCAAGATCTGCCCTTGACAAAGCCAAACTGGGTTGGGTCCAAGGTCTGCAAGTCCCCTATGTCCTTGTTTATGAGTTCCATTATGATCATTTCCATAGCTTTGCAGACCAGGCTTGTTAAGCTTATGGGGCGGTAATTACCAGGGTCCGTAGAGGCACCGCCTTTGTGGAGTGGGACCACAGTTGCCGTACGCCACTCCTTGGGCACATATCCTGTGGTGAGGCTAAGATTAAACAGCTGCCTTATGTGCGGGTTTAGTTCTTCATTGAGTTCATGTAGCACACAGCCGGGGACCCCATATGGTCCCATTGATGCTGTGTTTTTAGCTTTAGAGAGAGCAGCTTTCACCTGCGCATTTGAGATGTCTGGGAGGCTACTCTCAGTTGGGATAGTTATCTCTCCTTTTGGGGGGGAGAGGGGGGTGAAGTTTGTGCTGAACCTGTCTGCCAGTATGTTGGCAATGTCTGTGTGTTCAGTGATTTTTGTATCATTTTGGACTAATTCTGAGCATATCTGGGAGTTTCCACCCAGGTTTCTGACAGCTGAAGAAGGCCTTATGATTGTCTTTTGAATCTATGGCAATTTTTCTCTCAAAGTTGGCCTTGGATGATTTTATGAGGGATCGTAGTTTCTTGCTAGTGCTGATCAAAGATGCCTTCCCTTTTTGGAATTTTGCTCTATCATGTAATAGCTTTCTCCTCTTATTGTAAAGTTTGTTTATGGCTGGGGTCCACCAGACTGGACGTTTGCCCTTGGTGGAAAGAGTCTTGGTTTTATTTGGGATTGCCTGATCCATGCAGTCCTGAAGGTGTTCATAGAAGGCATTTGTAAGGGCTTCCACAGCTTGGGTTGTGGTTTCCATTGGCTCGGGGCCTTGAAGGATACCACACCTGTCTTGAGTAGTGTGAAGTTTGCTTTAGAGAAGTTCTTCACTGTGGTCTTTTTGTTTGGGGTGGGGCGGATGTGGATTTCTAGTGAGATTAGTTTATGATCTGATCTCACCAATGAGGGATATACTTCGTGTGGAGCATTTTGTCCCCATGTTTGTGATGATGAGATCTAGTATATTTTCTCCTCTTGTGGGGACGGTGACTAGTTGTTCCATGGCATTTGAATTTATGAACTCCAGGAACCTTTGGGCTAGAAAGTTTGGGCCTGAGTAATGTTCCCAGTCTATATTCGCGTAGTTGAAGTCACCCAATATGATGGTGTTTGGTGATACATTTATACCCTCCAGTGTCTTCAGGAAGGCTGTGTGGGTTTCCTGAGTTTGAGAGGGTGGCCTGTAGCATGCTACAAATTGTAGAGCAGTTTTGCCTATGGTTAATTGCACCTGGATGGTTTCCAATGCTTCGCGTAGCCACCAACCTGGAGGTGTGGGTATCCTTGATGAATATGGATACACCCTCCTTTTGTGGTGTGGTCCGGGTTTTGGGGCCGGAACGCATGATATGAGATGAAACCTGATAGTGCCGGGGTGCTCTCAGGAGCCTTGAACCAGGTTTCAGTCACAGCACAGACATCGATGTTCTCCATACTGAGAAGGGCCTCGAGTGCGTGCATTTTGAGATTTAGACTTCTGGCATTGAGCAGCATTACCCTTAGTTTCTTCATGTTTTTGTTTTCTAGGGTGGTAGGTTTAGAATTTGAGCATTGCCTAAAAAAGGCACTATGGGGGTGGCAAGAGCCTTAGCCAATATCCGGAATCTCAGGGGTGACAGGTGCAAGCCATCCCTTGCGAAGCAGCATGTCATCCCAGGCAGACAGGCACTGGATCCCCTTTGAATGACACCAGAAATTAAGCCAATTGTTAAAGCTGATCATCTTGTCACTATATTGTGGCATCATTCTTGGTGAAGGAAGGATACTGCTCAGGGTCAGGGTCATACAAGCCTGAGCTACATAATCAGAGAGCTCCTCTATGTCTCTTTTCATGTAGTCCAGGGAGGCACGTCTCAGGTCGTTCACACCAGCATGGACAATGACTGTGTCATACTTGTACTTGCCGTGGAGTGACCTGAGTGCTTGTGTTATGTGGCGGATTCTAGCGCCCGATAGGCAGCTTACCATGACCTTCTCCTTGTTCAGCCTGGTGAGTGGGACGTCAGTGTGTCTGACTATGGAGTCACCTATGACAAGTATGTTTGCTATTGTATTTGGCCTTAAGGGCAGTGACTGCTTTGCACACTGATTTTGTTGTTTATGTGTTGTTTGTGTGGTGTATTGAGTTTGTAGTTGCTTGGGTGTCTGCTTTGGAGGCCTCTGCTGTTTAGGTAAATTTTTACTCGGAGCCTCCGAGTATGTCTTGGTGTGTTTATGTGTTTGATTCAGTGGTGTGGTTGAGTTATGTAAGACTGGTATTGTGGTGTGTGTAGTTGCCTTCTCCTCCTGCCTGGTCTTGCCAGTCCTGAGTTGAGAGAGCTCAGCCTCCAGTTTGGCTAAATAGCTGCATCTCTCGCAAGTGTTAGTGTTACGTGGGAGAAGGAGAGGGTTGTCCGTGTACATGACGCAATTGTAACATTGTCTCAGAATTCCCAGATTCACCAACTGGGCAGGAGAGGATGCCAGCATCTGACCCTTCGACATGCTAGAAAGATTTATGAGTTGGTATGAGACAGAAAAGTAGTGGGCTTAGCAGGGAAGTGGGCACTCCTGGGGGGTTTTGCTAGTGAGAGATTTGTATAATATAGGAGTGCTTGACCTGCAAAGAGAATGCTTATAAGACAAGGGATATGCTTATAAGACAAGTGCTGAGCTTTTTGAGAAGAAAAATCTATTTGGAACAAGTGCTGCACTTTTTAGTGAAGGTGTAAACTGTTTAGGTTGCTAACAGAGCAGTTCTAAGGGAAAAATTGAAGAACAGACTTTCTGGAGCCAGAAAGAGTTTAATCTTTTTTAACATATATTCCTGATTCCTTGTGTATAGATATACACACATCGTAGTACCACTCCTTGGATTCTAACCTTGTCTAAGTGTGCAAAATAACAACTAAGCTATTTCTCATCACTACTAGGGAACTGCTGTTTTTGCTTCACTGGTTTCTGCCTATTAGTCTCTTGGTTAGACAGTTTGAACTTGTAATCCTGTAATGCATGCATGACAGTTAGTGTACTGTGCATTAATCCTTTGAATTACTACAATCTGGAAAGCAAAGGTTAACACAGGGCATTTATATCTTGTTTTACAGCTCCATTCTAAGTTTACAGCAACATACCAGAGTAAACACAACAGTTTGTGTTATAGATGTTTATTTCAGATCAACATTAGTTAGCCATACTTTATTTATTCAGCTAACATAGTAACAATATACCTACTAGCACCACACAGTGTACTCCTTAGTTATTTGCACAATATACTGCAAAATAGATTTTTACTCACCAGCCTGTTGATGCAGCCTCAGCAGTCTGTTGGTATAGATTTTGATGTTACTACCCCTCTCTGCTGCAGCTGTAGGGGAGAAAAACAAACATTATGCATACCTGTCTATCACATCCTCAGGATAGAATTTGGTACACCTATATCTGTGATACTTACAAACTGCTGGAGCACGGTTGTCCCTGGCATCTTATTTATTTATTTATTTATTTGCAGTTTGTTTTCCAGGATAGTCAATTGGGCTACAAGGAGCCCATTTTTAATGGAGTCCTGGGGAGAAAGGCTCCAGAGAAATACAAATGCATATTACAGAAAGAGCACAAATCCATAATATACATTTCAATTAAATGTTAAATACATATTTTGTATAGTACAAACCCATATTACACAATTCAAATAGATGTTATATAATACAGAAATAAAAAAAAAAGATTTTCATTAGGAAAATTACATCAGGTTAATTCAGTAAGTAGTATTTTTTTTTATTTAGGGAATTACAATGAAGTCATTTTTTAGTCATTCTTAGATCTTGGATCCACTCATCCAAGAGCACCCCCTTCATCCACTTTAGGTTGCATAGTGGTGCCAGAAATGCTCACCAGTTCAGGGGATGCCAGTAGCACTGGTGAGATCACAGGTGAGATGGTCTCAGGCCTCCACTTTTCATCATGGTTACTTAAGAGGAGTCCAGCCATGGCCCTGGACTCCATGGTGCCCCAGAGCTGCCCCCTAAAGTGCGAACCTTCACCTACACCAGCCATGGTTCCTGCACAGGTTGAACTGTAACAGGTACTGGCTGTGTTCCCACCTGTGGTGTTTAAATAAGGCCATATTCCTGCCCATTGCTGTCATTGGTTGATTTTGAAAATGTTTAGCACAGATTAGTGGTGCACAAACCCGCTAAGCTGATTTTAGCAATGCTTAAAGGGGAAATTGTTGAGCACTGCTTAACAGTGCACAAATCTCTTAGCTGAGCTGATTGTTGCTTAGCATTCATGTCAAAGCGTTGCATACACTGGCTAAGCATAGCTGAGCACTGCTAATCATTGCTCACTTTTAATTTTTAGATATATTAGAATAATTACTTCATTTAGTAAGTGTATATGATTTCCTTTACATGACATCCATCTATGTGCTTTCTTTACATTACCAAGGGGTGTGACTATACTGTATGGGACACTTGTATATACATGGGTGGTTTCACATGTTATATGCACTCATACTTTCATTTTAGACCAGCTACACTGCCCTGGTTGACAAATATTACTTACTACATCATTTACAAAGAAAAAAGAATAATTTTAACACTGCTTTCCTATGTAAAAATAAAGGGCAGGTCTTGGTACTTGAACCATGAATGCCTGCATACAAAGCCAGGACTCTAACTGCTATGCTATCCCGGCATTAGGATTTTAGCTGTATATTTTTATTTATCTCCTCTGGGGTGCTTAAGCAATGCTGGGCAGAGGGCCATAATGCAGATACCCACTCAGCTATGCTAAAATATACCTTAGTAGGGACATTTTTTTTTTATTATTTATAGTCTTGTACAGCTTACTCTAGGATATTGACAGGTATGTGAGGCAGGCATCTGGGCATCCTGCAGACACCTGTACAGTTGAGGGGTATAGCCGTACGTCACTCTCAGATGGCAGACATTTGTGTTTCAGTCTTCATACCCTTCAGGAGGTCAGTGCTAATTTTAACCTTTAATTCTATCAGCTTTTGGGTTTGTCAGTGCAATATTTAAAATGTGTCTCTATTTTTGTGGCTTTATCTCCCCATTATTTATGGCTTTGTACTGCTTTATTGCTCTGGGAGGGTGAGATGTATGTGAGGCAGGCATATGGGCATTCTGCAGAAACCTGTACAGTTAATGGCTATGGCTGTACGGCAGTTTCACATGACAGACATTTGTTTCAGTCTCCATACCCTGCAGGAAGTCCATGCTACTGCAAACTTTTTATTCTGTCAGCTTTTGGTTTTGTCAGTGCAACATTTAAAAAATGTGTCCCTATTTTTGTGGCTTTTTCCACCCATTATTTATGGCTTTGTACTGCTTTATTGCTCTAGGAGGGTGAGATGTATGTGAGGCAGGCATTTATTGCAGGAATTAGTGTGTCATCTTTTTGTGGAATTTACCTATTCTTTTTTATTTGGTAGAATTCACCTATCAGTTTTTATTGATTTTTATAACAGGACTCAGTGGGTCATGTTTTGGTGGCATTCACATATTGCTTTTTATGGCAGGACTCAGTATGCCATCTTTTGTTGGCATTCACCTGTTTTTATGGCAGGAGTCAGTGTGTCATCTGTTGGTGGCATTCACCTGCTGTGCTTTATGGCAGGAGTCAGTGTGTTATTTATATGGTATTCAACTATTATTTTTTATGGCAGGAGTCAGTGTGTCATTTGTGGTGGCATTTAATTGTTTTTTATGGCAGGAATCAGTGTGTCATCATTAGGTGGCATTCACCTATTGATTTTATTGCAGGAGACAGTCATCTTTTGTTGGCATTCAATCATTTTTATGGCAGTAGTCAGTGTGTCATGCTATTGTGGCATTCAGTTTTTATGGCAGGAGTCAGTTTATCATCTTTTGGAGGCATTTAATTGTCTTCTAGGGCAGGAGTCACTGTGTCATCCTTAGGTGGTGTTCACCTATTTTTTATGGCAAGTGTCCGTGTGTTATCTTTAGATGGCATTCACTGATTTATTTTTTTTGTCAGGAGTCAGTGAGTCATCTTTTAGTGGCATTTACCTATTTTTATGGTAGGAGTCATTGTGTTATCTTTTGCTGGTATTCATCTAGTGGTATTTATGGCAGGAGTCATTGTGTCATGTTTGGCAGCATTCCCCTATTGTTTTTTTTTATGGCAGGAGTCCGTGTGTCATCTTTTGGTGGCATTCACCTGTTTCTATGGCAGGAGTCAGTATATCATCTATTGGTGGCATTCAATTTTTTTATGGCAGGAGTCATTGTGTCTTTAAGTGTCGTCCACCTATTGGTTTTTATAGCAGGAGTCAGTGTGTCATTTTTTGGTGGCTTTCACAGTATACTAACCTCGAAAAAGGGCATAGCAAAATTAATTTAAAATGGGTGGCAAAAGCCAAACACATTCTGGCTAGGCTTATAAATGCCCTAGGGCAGATAGCCTAGTATGAACCTATGAACTACTTGGATTTAATGGCAAGAGTCAGTGTGTTATCTTTTGGTCGCATTAACTTATTGCTTTTTATGGCAGGAGTTAGTGTGCCATCTTTAGGTGATATTTACCTATTGGCTTTTATTTGGTGGAGTTCACCTATTGTTTTATATGGCAGGAGTCAGTGTGTCATTATCTGGTGGCATCCACCTATTGCTTTTTATGGCAGGACTCAGTGTGTCATATTTTGGTGGCATTCACCTAGTGGAATTGTATGGCAGGAGTCAGTGTGTCATTATTTGGTGGCATTCATCTATTGGTCTAATACCACATTAGTCATTGTGTCATCTTTTGTTGTCATTCACCTATTGGCCTTTCATGGCAGGAGATGGTACTTCTTCTTTTGGGGGAATTCAAGTATTGTTTTTTAAGGCATGAGTTACTGTGTTATCTTTTGCTGGCATTCACCTATTGAGTTTTATGGCAAGAGTTAGTGTGTCATCTTTTTCTGGCATTTGCCTATTGTTTTTTATTTGGTGGAATTCACCTATTGGTTTTTATGTCAGGAGTCAGTGTATCATCTTTCAGTGACATCCACCTATTGCTTTTTATGGCAGAACTCATTGGGTCATCTGTTGGGGGCATTCACCTGTTGTGTTTTATGGCAGGAGTCAGTGTGTCATCTTTAGGTGGCATTCAACTATTATTTTTATGGCAGGAGTCAATGTGTCATCTTTTAGTGGCATTTAATTGTTTTTATGGCACGAATCAGTGTGTCATCCTTAGGTGGCATTCACCTATTGGTTTTAGTGTATAAGTCAGTGTGTCATCTTTTGATGGCATTCACCTATTGTTTTTTATGGCAGGAGATAGTGTGTCATCTTTTTGTGGCATTTATCTATTGTTTTTTTATTTAGTGGAATTCACCTGTTGGTTTTTATGGCAGGAATCAGTGTGTCATCTTTTGGTGGTATTCACCTATTTTTATGGCAGGAGTCAGTATGTCATCTTTTGGTAGTATTTAATTATTTTTTATGGCAGGAATCAGTGTGTCATCCTTAGGTCCATCTATTGGTTTTATTACAGGAGTCAGTGTGTCATCTTTTGGTGAAATTGAATTTTTTTATGACAGGAGTCAGTGTATCATCTTTTGCTGGTATTCAAGTTTTTTTATGAAAGGAGTCAGTCTGTCATGCATTCACCAATTGTTTTTTATGACAGGAGTCATTGTGTCATCTTAATCTGACATTCCCCTATTGTTTTTTATGGCAAGAGTCAGTGTATCCCATTTTGGTTGCATTCTATTGTTTTATTATTGCAGGAGTCAGTGTGATAACTTTTGTTGGCATTCATTTGTTTTTTATAGCAAGAGACAGTGTGTCATTTTTTGGTGGCATTGAATTAGTTTTTATGGCAGGAATCAGTGTAATCTTTAAGTGGTATTCTCCTGATGGTTTTATGCCAGGAGTTAGTGTGGCATCTTTGGGTGACATTTAAATATTGTTTTTTATGGCAGGAGTCAGTGTGTCATCTTTGGGTGGGATTCATTAATTAGTTTTCTGGCAGGAGTGAGTGTGTCATCTTTAGGTGGCATTCACCTATTGTTTTCATGGCAGGAGTCTGTCTGCCATCTTTTGCTGTCATTCACCTATTGTTTTTATGGCATGAGTCTGTGTCATGTTTTGCTGTCATTCCCCTATGGTGTTTAAAGAATGGGTCAGTATGTCATCTTTTAGTGGGATTCACCTATTGGTTTTTATGGCAGGAGTTAGTTTGTCAAATTTTGATGGCATTCACCTATTGATGTTTATAGCAGGAGCCAGTGTGTCATCTTTTGATGACATTCACCTATTGTTTTTATGGCTGGAATTAGTGCCATCAGTTTGTGGCATGTACCTATTGTTTTTTATTTGGTGTGATTCACCTTTCAGTTTGTATGGCAGTAGTCAGTGTGTCATGTTTTGGTGGCATTCACATATTGCTTTTTATGGCATGACTCAGTGTGTTATCTTTTTTTGGCATTCACCTGTTGTTTTTATGGTAGGAGTCAGTGTGTCATCTGTTGGTGGCATTCACCTGCTGTGTTTTATGGCAGGAGTCAGTGTGTCATATTTGTGGTATTCAACTATTATTTGTATGGCAGGAGTGAGTCTGTCATCTTTTGATGGTATTCACCTATTAGTTTTTTATGGCAGGAGTCAGTGTGTCATCTTTTGTTGACATTCTCCTGTTGCTTTTATGGCAGGAGTCAGTGTGTCATCTTTTGTTGACATTCTCCTGTTGCTTTTATGGCAGGAGTCAGTGTGTCATCTGTTGGTGCCCTTCACTTTTTTTTATGGCTGGAGACAGTGTGTTCTGTTTAGGTGGCATTCATATATTATTTTTATGGCAGGAATCAGTGTCATGTTTAGGTGGCATTCACTTATTGTTTTTTATGGCAGGAGTCAGTGTGTCATCGTTTGGTGGCATACATTTTTGTTTTATGGCAGAAATCAATTTGTCATCTTTTATTAGCATTCACCAATTGGCTTTTATGGCAGAAGTCCTTTTTTCATCTTTAGGTGGCATTCACCTGTTTTTTATAGCAAGGATGAGTGTGTCATCTTTATCTATTGGTTTTTATGTCAGGAGTCAGTGTGACATCTTTTAGTGGCATTCACCTATTGCTTTTTATGGTAGGAATCAGTGTGGTTTTTTTTTGGTGACATTCACCTATTGGTTTGACGGCAGGAGTCAATGTGTTGTCTTTTGGTGGCATTCGCTTATTGGATTTTATAACAGGAGTCAGCGAGTCATCTTTTGGTGGCATTCAAATGTTTTATTTATGGCAGGAGACTTTGTGTCATCTTTAAGTGTTTTACCTATTGTTTGTTATGGCAGAAGCCAGTGTGTCATCTTTAGGTGGCATTCACCTATTTATTTTTATGGCAGGAGTCAGTATGTCATCTTTAGGTGGCATTCACATATTGTTTCTTATGGCAGGTGTCAGTGGGTCATCTTTTGGTGGCATTCAATTGTTTTTTTATGGCAAGAGTCAATGTGTCATCTTTAAGTGGCATTCAATGGGTTGTTGTGGCAGGGGTCAGAGTGTCATCTTTTGGTGGCATTTAATAATTTTTTATGGAAGGAATCAGTGTGTAATATTTAGGTGGCAGTTACATATTTTTTTAGGACAGGAGTGAATGTGTCATCTTTTGGTGGCATTCTCTTATTTTTTTTATGTCTGGCAACACTGTGTCCTCTTTAGGTGGCATTTAATTGTTTTTTATGGCTTGAATCAGTGTGTCATCTTTAGGTGCCATTCACTTGTTGGCTTTATGCAAGAGTCAGTGTTTCATCTTTTGGTGGCATTCACCTATTGTTTTTTTACGCCATGAGTTAGTGTGTCATCATTTGGTGGCATACATTTTTTTATGGCAGGAGTCAATGTGTCATCTTATTGTGGCATTCCCATAATGTTTTTTATGGTAGTAGTTGGTGTGTTATATTTAGGTGACATTCTTCTAGTGTCATTCATTTGTTTTTTATAGCAGGAGTCTGTCTCATCTTTAGGTGGCATTCATCTGTTGGTTTTTATGACAGAAGTCAGTGTGTCATCTTTGTGTTATTCACCTATTGGTTTTATGGCAGGAGTCAGCATGACATCTTTAGGTAGCATTCACCTATTTTTATGGCATGAGTAAGTGAGTGATCATTAGCTAGCATTCATCTATTGTTTTTTTTATGGCAGTAGTCAGTCTGTCAACTTTTGGTGGCATTCACTTGTGTTTTATTGCAGGAGTAATTGTGTCATCTTTTGGTGCTTAACCTATTGATTTTTATGACAGGAGTCAGTGTGCCATCTTTAGGTGGCATTCACCTATTGTTTTTATAGCAAGGTTCATTGTGTCATCATTTGGTGGCATTCATTTGCATTTTATTGCAAGAGTCAGTGTGTTATCTTTAGGTTGCATTCACCTATTGGTTTGATGGCAGGAGTCGGTGTGTTGTCTTTTGGTGGCATTCAATTATTTATTATTGCAGGAGTTAGTGTGTCTTTTGTCATGTATCTTTTGGTGACATTCACCTATTGGTTTGATGACAGGAGTCATTGTGTTGTCTTTTGGTGGCATTCAATTTTATGGAAGGAAGCATTGTGTCATACTTTGATGGCATTCACCTGTTTATTGTAGGTGTCAGCATATAATCTTTAGGTGGCATTCACCTATTGGATTTTATGACAGGAGTCAGTGTGTCATCTTTTGGTGGCATTCACCTATTAATGTTTATGCCAGGTATCAGTGTATCATCTTTTGGTGGCATTCCCCTATTGTTTTTTAGGGCAGGAGTCAGTGTGTCATCTTTTGGTGACATTCAGTTGTTTTTTTTTTTTTTTTTTTTTTGTGGCAAGAGCCAGTGTGTCATCTTTAGGCGGCATTCAATTTGTTTTTATGGCAGGAGTCAGTGTGTCATCTTTTGGTGGCATTTACATATTGTTTTTATGACAGGAGTCTGTGGAATCTTTTGGTGGCATTCTCTTATTTTTTATGGCTGGAGACAGTGTGTCCTCTTTAGGTGGCATTTAATTGTTTTTATGGCATGAATTAGTGCATCATCTTTAGGTGGCATTCACCTGTTTTTTTATGGCAGAAGTCAGTGTGTCATCTTTTGGTTTCATTCAATTGTTTTTATGGCAGGAGTCTGTGTGTCATCTAAGTGACATTTGCCTATTGATTTTTATTGCAGGAGTCATTGTGTCATCTTTTGGTGATTCATCTGTTGGTTTGTATGGCAGGAGTCAGTGTGCCATCTTTAGGTGACATTTACCTATTGTCTTTTATGGCAGGTTTCATTGTGTGTCATCTTTTGGTGGCACTCAAATGCTTTTTATAGCAAGAGTCAGTGTGTTATCTTTAGGTTGCATTCACCTTCTGGTTTGATAGCAGGAGTCAGTGTGTTGTCTTTTGGTGGCATTCAGTTTTGTATGGCAGGAATCAGTGTGTCATCTTTTGGTGGCATTCACCTATTAATGTTTATGCCAGGTATCAGTGTATCATCTTTTGGTGGCTTTCAATTGTTTTTTTATGGCAGGAGTCAGTGTGTCATCTTTTGGTAGCATTCAAATGTTTTATTTATGGCAGGAGTCACTGTCATATTTAGGTGTTTTACCTATTGTTTGTTATGGCAGGAGTCAGTGTGTCAGCTTTAGGTGGCCTTCACCTATTGTTTTTTTATGGCAGAATTCAGTGTGTCATCTTTTGCTGGCATTTAATTGTTTCTATGGCAAGAGTCAGTGTGTCATCTTTAGGTGTCATTCACCTGTCGTTTTTGTGGCAGGAATCAGTATGTCATCATTTGGTCACATTCTCTTATTATTTTTATGGCTGGAGACAGTGTGTTTTCTTTAGGTGTCATTCATCCATTGGTTTTTAAGGCAGAAGTCAGTGTGTCATCTTTTGGTGGCATTTAATTGGTTTTATGGCAGGAGTCAGTGTTTCATCTTTTGGTGGCATTCACCTATTGTTTTATGCCAGGAGTCAATGTGTCATCATTTGGTGACATACCTTTTTTATGGCAGGAATGTCTGTTATCTTATTGTGGTATTCACCTAATGCTTCTTTATGGTAGGAGTCAGTGTGTCATCTTTAAGTGGCATTCTTGTGTCATTCAATTGTTTTTTATATGCAGGAGTCTGTGTCCTCTATAGGTGCCATTCATCTGTCTTTATGACAGAAGTCAGTATTTCATCTTTATGTGGTATTCACCTATTGGTTTTTATGGCAGGAGTCAGTGTGTCATCTTTAGGTGGCATTCACCTTTTTTATGGCAGGAGTCAGTGTGTCATCATTTGGTTTCATTCAATTTTGTTTTCATGGCAGAAGTCAGTGTACCATCTTTAGGTGGCATTCACCTATTGTTTCTTATGGCACAGTTTATTGTGTCATCTTTTGGTGGCATTTATTTTTTGTGGCAGTAATCAATGTTCCATCTTTGGGTGGCATTCACCTATTGCTTCTCACCTATTGGTTTTTATTGCAGGAGTCAGTTTGCCATCATTTGATGGCATTCAAATATTTTTAGGGTACAAATCAGTGTCATCTTCAGGTGGCATTCAGCCTATTGTTTTTTATGGCAGGAGTCAGTTTGTCATCTTTTTGTGGCATTCAGTTGTGTTTTATGGCAGGAGTCAGTGTGCCATCTTTAGGTGGCAGTCACATATTAGTTTTTGTGACAGGAGTCAGTGTGTCATTTTAGATGATATTTACCTATTTTTTATGGAAGTGGTCTGTGTCATCTTTTGGTGGCTTTCAGCTTTTTTTTTTGGCAATATTCAGTCTGCCATCTTTAGGTGGCATTCAGTTTTCTTTTTATGGTAGGAGTAGGCCTCTTAGCACCATGACAGGTAACTACTACAACATTGTGTGTGTGTGTTCCAGGGGTGTATGTTCATGTATGTGTGCATGTTTATAGGTGCACATGCAAAAGAGTCTTGGAGAGTGGTAGGGGGAAACACTACAACCATTACCTGTAACTGCATAGTGTTCACTTCAGAAACATGAGGAGTCATTAATTAGATGTTGCTCCATAAGCTTTATGCTGCTGAATCACAACATATCACTGTTGCAGTATTAGGCACTTTGTCATTGCCCATGCTGCACTGGCAATTATATTATTAATATATACCAACCAGTTTTGAGGGGAAGACAGGATGCATTGTATACTCATTACTTCTTACTGCAAAATTAAGACAGTAAGATTCATGTTTATGTATTATAAAATTGCTTAAATAAACAAATAAATGATTTTCTTTCTGAATATTTCAGTGCTACTGAATAGTATTGTCTTTCTGTTTTTACTGTAATTTCAACATCTAGAATGTTCATAGGTTCATATGTTCATAGGAGGTTACTAAGCTATTAGCCCTAGGGCTTTTATAAGTCTAGCCATGCTATACCCTTTTTCCTTTATTGACTAAGTTTTATGGTTTATATTTGCACCAGGAGTCTATTATCAGCACTCACTTTTTCCAAGGGGGGCATTGGTGCCACCCCTGGCATAATTTTATGGTCTTCAATCGAGTTGTCTAATTTACATTTAAATGGGGCCATTAAGGAGCTCAGTTTTACGTGAATTGAGAGTTTGTTCCAGAGGAGTAGCAGTCTCTGGGAGACATATCTGTCTTGTCCTGTTAATGTGTCAGGCTAGGTTAAAAATCCCTAGAGGGAGTGAATCTTGTCCCATTTGACTTGCAGATGTATAGCATTTCCATTAGGGCAGGGTTTGAGACTGCTCAATAGGCCAGGCACAAGTCGCTTCTCAGCAGTCTATAAGATAGAGTACAGTGACAGGGTCTTCAGTCTGCCCATGTAGGTCATGTGTTGAAAGCCCAGAATTTTCTTGCTGAGAAACTTCTGGTGTCTCTCCAGCTGCTGTAGATGTCTGGTGGGGTACATACAGAAGGGAGCATTGTACTCTTAGTGATCTGATGAGGGATGAGTACAGAGGAGTTTTAACATACTTAGATCTGGATGTGATACCCTTGGTTATGAGATATGCAATGTAGAAGGTCTTCCTTACCACTGTGGGCACATGGTGATCAAAGTTAAGGTTGCTATTAACCTGTGTTCCCAAATCTCTCACCACAGGTTTTGAGATGAGGGGGTTACTGTTAATATTGTAATTTGCAGGGACTTCCCCTTTGCCAAAAGGGATGACAATGCATTTTTGTGTTTAGTTTAAATCCATGGCTTTGGCACCAATCATTTGTCTGTGTAAGACCTTTTTGTAGTAAGTCAGCATTGTTGAGGACTCAATGATTGCACCAATTTCGTAGTCATTGGTGAACCTGGTAAGCCAGAGGTCATCTATTTCCACTGGGACTTCTGAGAAATAGATCAGTAGGGGATCCAGCACAGATCCTTGTGGTACACCACTAACTGGTCTGCTGGTAGAGGTGGAATCTCCAACTTTGACTGTGTGTTCTGTCAGTGAGCCAGTTGGTGACCCATCTAGTGACATATGGGTTAATTCCCAGCTGGGTGAGATTGTCAATGATGCCTGAGTGAGAGATTGCATCAAAAGGCTTGTCTAAGTCAAGATATGTTGTATGTACTGTTTTGCCTTCATTCAGGGCTTTGGTTACATTCTCAAAGAAGTCTATCAGCTTTAAAAAGCATGATCTACATTTAAAGAAGTGAAACTGGGTTGGGTCAAGAGTTTGAATGTTGCCTATGCCTTTGTTGATAAGGTCCATAATAATTCTATCAATGGCCTTGCAGATAAGACTGGTTAGGCTTATGGGTATATAGTTTTCAGGGTCGGTTGATAGGCCCCCTTTGTGCAAGGGAATTACTGTGCTGTTTTCCACTAGGCTGGGACAAAGCCAGTACTTAGACTGTGGTTGAAGAGAGTGCCAAGTTGTTCTGCTAGGGCCTGTTTTAGACCATTTATTAGGCAGCCTGGGATGTTATCTGGTCCCATAGAAGCTGTGTTTTTGGCCATGGAGAGTGCAGTTATGACCTGCTCTTTGAGATGCTGGGTAGAGGACTGGTGACAGGTATGATTTGGAGTATGTCTAATGGGGACAGGAGGGTGAAGTTTGCACTAAATCTGTCTGTTAGTAGAATGGTGATGTCTTCAGGGTCAGTATGAGTGGTACCGTCCATTACTGGTTTGGCACAAAGCTGTGCCTTCTATTTTAGATTTCTGACTTAGCTAATGAATGTCTTGTGATTATCCTTAGATAGGGATGCTAGTTTAGCTTTGTAATTGGCTTTATTGGACTTTACACTTTATCTAATCTGCTTGTTCAAGCTATGGAGGATGTTCTTTCTCTGCTGAGTCAGTTCCCTCTTGTTCTTAGACATTAGTTTCTTCCTCTTGTATAACCTTTTTATGCTTGTCCACCAAGGTGGCTTGTTTTTTGGGGAGGTCCTTGTTTTGATCCATTCAGGTAAAACCTTGTCTATACATTTGTGTAGGCATTTATATAGGGCATTTGTGTACACCTCTGTATAGTAGTCATTGTTGACAGTGGTAGCAGAGGGGTTTGAAACTATTTATGTTATCGCTTAGGAGGCTATAGTTTGCTTTGGAGAAATTTTTCATCCTTTTTGATCCCTGGGGGTGGGTATGATTGTTACTTCAAACAAGACTAATTTATGATCAGACCTTACCAGGGAGGACAACATGCATGGGCTAGTGCAGAGACCCCCTATATTGGTGAGTATTAAGTCTAGGACATTAAAGCCACTTGGGGGGGGGGTGCAGACTATTTGTTCCAGAGCATTCATATTAACAAAGTCAAGCAACCTCAGGGCAAGCATATTTGTGCTCATATATGACTCCCAGTCAATGAAGGGATAGTTGAAATCACCCATGACCATGGTATTTGGCCATTTAGTGGTTGACTCAAGTAGGTCTAGGTAGGCAGAGTAGTTCTTGTCATTCATGGTGGGGGACCTATTGCTAACAATGATATGTAAGGGGGGTTTACCTACAGTTAGTTGGAACTGGAGTAGCTCTAGTGAGTTGTACTGTTTGACCAGTCTTGAGGTGCATTTGTCTTTAATGAAGATGGATACACCTCTGCCTTTGGTTCTTTCACACTTGTTTTGAGATCTGAACATGTGGAAAGCATTGTAGCCTTGCATGACCAGGGTTCTATCTACAGCCTTGAACTATGTCTCTGTGACTGCACAGACATTGGCATCTTCCAAGGTAAGGACTGCTTCCAATGAGTGCAGTTTCCGATTTAGACTCCTAGCATTAAGCAGCATAACCTTGAGTTTGTCTCTAGTGGAGTCTTTTACATCAGGAATTTTGTTGTTATGACATTGCCTAAAAAAGGCACTACTGGTGAGGTATGTACTTTTGCCAGTATACAAAATCCAAGAGGACATGGAGGAGCTGTCCGATCTTGTAGCCCAGGCAGGTATGACCCTAGCCCTGAGTAGCATCCTGCCATCACCCAGAATGATACCACAGTACAAGGACAAAATGATTGACTTCAACAATTGGCTAAGCTTCTGGTGTCATTCTAAGGGGATCCAGTATCTGTCTGCCTGGGATGACATGATCGACAAGCCACAATGCTTTGCCAGAGATGGCCTGCACCTGTCACCCCTGGGATTCCAGATACTGGCTAAGGCTCTAGCCACCCCTATAGTGCCTTTTTTAGGCAAGGTTCAAATGACAAATTCACCACCCTAACCGGTACAGGCAAGAAGAATCTGAGGGTATTGCTACTCAATGCTAGAAGCCTAAACCTCAAAATGCACTCTCTCGAGGCACTCCTTAAAATGGAAAACATCGACATCTGTGCAGTGACAGAGACCTGGTTCAAGGCTCCAGAGAGTACCCCCGCATTACCAGGATATAATTCATACCACACCTTTCGGCCACCTAACCTGGACCGAAACACTAAAGGCAGAGGCGTGTCCATATTCATTAAGGATATCTACACCTCCAGGCTAGTTGCTCAGCATAATGCATCCGAGATTATCTAAGTGCAACTAACTCTGGGCAAGACCGCAATCCAAATTGTAGCTTGCTACAGATCCCCCACCATGCCCCAGGATTCCCAATCCTCATTTCTTAATACACTGGAAAATATTAGGGTACAACCTAACACCCTAATAATGGGCAATTTCAACTACCCTACCATTAACTGGGAAAACTACTCATGTACCAACTTTTGTGCTCAACGTTTTCTGGAATTCATAAATTCCAATGCCATGGATCAACTTATCCACACCCCCACCAGGGGCAGCAATATCCTTGACCTGGCTATTACCAATATGGGCAACCAGAGCTCCACACCAGAGGTCAATTCCTCGATGGTTAGATACAACCACAAGCTAATCACCCTAGACATCCACATCCCTCCCCCACCCCCCATTAGGGAAACCACAGTAAAAAATATCTCCAAAGCCAACTTCACGCTTCTTAAGACAGAAGTGGCAAACTTCATGACACCCATGCTGACGGACAATAGAGGTATGACTGCTCAATCCTGCACAAATGCACTTTATAAGCACTTACACAAGTGCATGGATCATGCAATCCCTAACAGAACCAAGATGCTATCCTCCAAAAAAAGGAAGCCAATCTGGTGGTCCCCTGCCACAAATAAACTCTACAACAGAAGAAAGAAATTGTTGCAAAAAAGAGTAAAATCCCATGATTGGAGAAACTCCCTGGTCAGCCTCAGTAAGAAGCTGAGATCCCTCATAAAATCCTCCAAAGCTAGTTATGAAAACAAAATCGCCACTGACTCTAAAGACAACCACAAAGCATTTTATAGCTATGTCAAGAATCTCACAGCTAAAACTCAGATTTTCTCTGAGTTATAGCACAATGGCACTAAATATGCAGAACCAGCTGATATTGCCAACATCCTGGCAGATAGGTTCAGTGCTAACTTTAACCCGCTGTCATCCCCTAAAGGGCCCATATCTATACCAAAAGAATGCAAAGTTCCTGTAATCACGGCTGCACAGATAAAAAAACACTATCCAAAGCCAAGAACACAGCATTCATGGGACCTGACGACATCCCAGGCTGTGTTCTACATGAACTACAGAATGAACTGGCTCCCCACCTAAGTACCATGTTCAATTATAGCCTCACCTCAGGCTATGTGCCCACTGAATGGCATACAGTGACAGTTATCCCACACCACAAAGGGGGAGCCACCACAGACCCCAGAAACTACCGCCCCATTAGCCTAACGAGCCTGAATTAATGTTTCTTTGAGCAAAATAAGGAATTGTCGTGCTCACATTACTAGCTTTCTAAATGAAAACCACAAAAAATATAATAAAATAAAATAAAATGAAAAATGAAAGAACTGTGGTTAATGTAGTGTGCATTGTAACCAATATAACAAATAGATGCCTGCAGTTCTTCCTTTTCAGTAGATAAAAAGGGTTCCATTTTTACCCTTATTTTGAAAGAAAGTTAACTTTTCACTTGGTAGAGATTTCTAGTAGCCCTCGCATTGCTTTTAGTATATAAACAACTCAGTTGTTCAAACACTTCCCCAGCCATCAAAGCTTTACACAGAAATATTTTAAGGCTCCAATTACTCGCAGATTGTGTATGCTTTTATATATTTTCTTTCTGATATTACACTCTTTTCATGTGACATAAGTGAGTATCACACTTCCTTCTTTTTTGTTTACTTACCATTTGTAAGCCACCTTAAACCCACAATTTATGTGTAAGTTGGTGGGATTCAACCATTCCTACTTTTAATTTAATTTATTTGTTAACTGACTATGTGATCTGCTCCTTCTTTGACAGTTTTCAGAGAAAATCCTTGCCATAACAACTTGGATAAATGCAATATATACATATATATGTCTCAGTCATTATGATACAGTAACCAAATCTCCTCTCTGTCCACAAACCTTTCATATCTGTTGGGCTTTGTTTGTACTCATACCGTGTTGCTAAGATCTTACCTTTATCAGTCAAGTCAATACTCTATAGCCAGTGCTTTAAAGCCATTCTGAAGGACATCCCTGCCAAAATCTGGCTCTGTTCTTGATCAAACCCCAGGATAAACTATACATATTCATACCTTATACCTCTTTTCTCTCTTTTTCTCACTTATTTCCTTCTTTCAATCAATTTCTCTCCCCTGACTTTCTTTCTAAATATGACATAACCCTGTTTTTTTCTCTCACTTTATATTGCAATTCCTGTTTTTCTGTATTACACTAACTTCCTTTTAATTTCTCTGTAAACTGGCTAACATTTCTTTAAATATTAAGTCATTGTCATATAAGTTGTATATATTCTTAATCAATGTTTTCACATTATGTCAAATTTGGTGTAATTATTTAAACTGTAGATGCGTTTGTATTTTTGAAAACTGTAAAATTATTGTTCTTTAAATGTTTTTGTATACTTTGGAACTTTTCTGGCAGGGCCTCCTCTGAAAATGGGCACCTGCTGAGTCAAACTTTCCAGTAATCAAATGTCAATAAATTGACAGTTTAGTGTAGCCATCAACCAACACATTTTGAGATGTAATACAGAACTGGGTACCCAAATAAAATCTATTTCTGAGGTTGCAAATCATCAACAAATGATAAGTAACTTGCAATAAAATATGTATCTTTTCCTGATTTTGTTCAACTTCAGAATTAAAATATTAAACTCTGGAGGTGATGGATGGGGCACAGGGGTCACAGAGAAATTTGTATCCTGTCAAAAAGTAAGACTGCAAAGACTGTAGCCTGCAATGGATAATTCTATATTTATTTCACTAATTCTTGCTAATTGGTAAACAGTATTTTATAGGTCAGGATTTATTGACCACTACTGCGGTTAGTCTGAATGGACCAATTATTGTCATGAGTTTAGGTTTGGCCCTACTCTTGTCATATTTGCCAGTGCCAGTAACAGAAGTCAGTCTTACATTGTTGGATTCACTTGTGGTTTTTTACTCTGCTTGTCCACCCCCAACTACACAATAAAATAACAGAAAACAGTTTAAGTGATATGTGCATCATCTGGTTGGCCAGCTATCTTTTTAAAAGTGTTTTCTGACCCTGAATTGCTTACTGCCTTTCCCCTTCCATTCTTTATTATGGTATTCTTCAAGGCTTTGTATTTGTTTCCTTTATTCCTTATATTTTGTCCACTCTCTCACCTTAGATCACTCAGTAAGGAACTACACATTGCAAGAAGATGACCTGGTGTTCAGAACCAAAAATCCAACTGTTTTCTCTCTTCATTTGAATTCATAACAATTAGTGCTTGCTGGTTACCTATGAAGCTTTTGTTTTTCTAAAACTGTTATATATGTGCGTACATGCTTGCATTTATTTACTTATTTTATCACCTTTTATTTCCCTAGACCAAGAGCTTTTTTTAAATTAATACCACAGAACAGTTAAAGAATATGGATAAAGCAATACAAATGTATGACAAAAAGGAAACAATCTTTTATTTTCATTTAGCAAGGAGTATAAACATACACAAATGCGGCATAGTTTTATGGGTTATAACAAAGAAAAAAAAGAACCATTAGTATTTTTTTTAAAAATTGGTTCTACAGAGAAATATTCAACGAGTATGTCTGATGCATAGGTTTGATGATGAATATTTTTTACAGAAGGACTGTGTATACATTTCCAAAAACAATTACAAGCTCATAAACATACATAGACAGTACACGTAAAATGTATAAATACACCCATGTACACATGATTATTCTGAAAACATAAAATGTGGCTTATTTACAAAAACTGCTCAAAAAACAGGGGGAATAAGTAATTGGAAGATATGAATTGTAAGGTATTAATTAAGCATCCCAAGAATTCGCCTCATGTGACAATACTGCAAGAACAAGAGCGAATCTGCATTAAAAACTCATTCAGTCTGCATTTAAATAAGTTTAAGGTGAAGAGAACTGACCCTTACTCACCAGTGAGCAGCACGGCATGGGTATGCAGTTTCAGATGAGTAATGACAAACTGTTTCATCATATCTTCTAGAACTTAAGATGAGGAGATCAAAGGGCGTAAGCTGTCGGTTTGGGTTAAGGTGACTGCAAGCTCCCCAAGGTGCTGACATTTTCGTAGCATGACATCTTATATGCAGAGAGAAGTCTGAACTCCTGCATCCTGTTTTCATTTTTCATTCATTTATTTTTATTTCAGTATTTAAAATTTAAACACTGCACAGAATAAAATCAAACAAATAAATAATGTAAAATAAATAAACTGTAATACTTTCAAAGCAGCAAAAAAATGAAGTCATTAGACAACACTCAAGAAAAACTGACCACAAAGGGATAGCAAGAAAATGTATCTCAGTGTTAAAGTACTTGTTAACTGTTTACTCTACAATACGCCATTTATTAGACATTAATTTGCTCTATGTAAATAGTTCTACCTTAAATACTTGGCCAAGCTTTATAAATGCTGCTTACTTCTCTTTTGTCATGAAACTTAATTTTTATCAAGCTACCATGATTTCAGGTCTAAATGTATATCTGAATGTGATTACTGTATAAAGACTGGAACAGAGATTATGGAATAGTGTATTACCCCATAAACAAATTGCAAGGAATAAATAAATGAATGCATACATACATACATACATGCATACATAAATACATGTATACATACATATATGCATAAATAAAAGGTGGTACCTAATGGAACTGCCTGAATGAAACTCAGGTCAAGGCAAGTCAAGTGCAGAGTTTTGCATGCACAACAGTGGTGAACTGCTACTATTCAGTAATAACTTTTTTCCAGGAGTGTCTTGTCATTTACTGATAAAGCAGTAAGTAATGTGTCTCTGCTAAAGCCATTAATGTAGCTATAGCAGCAATTCACTTAATTTCAGGCTTGAGGTACTATTGGGAAAGACAAAAACAGTACTGCTACGGTGTGTGTGTGTGTGTGTGTGTGTGTGTGTGTGTGTGTGTGTGTGTGTGTGTGTGTGTGTGTGTGTGTGATGTGCACTGCCTGTAAAAGTACTGATTCTAATCAGACTAAAAACTACAGGTCACATGTAAGTGATACTAGGATCAAACAAAATTCCACTGTTGAAACTAGTGTTGATGTAGTACAAGATATTATTTCTGAGACATCAAAACAAAAATAATGAATCCACACTAAAATAACAGCAATCAACTAAGTTTGAATATTGTGTATCCTTCTACTTCCTCAGGGACTGGTATTAGACCCAAAGATGGAGCTGCTCATGTCCCAATGTTTCAGAAGTTGCCTTTTCATATCAGGACATCTCAAAAGAGAATGAACAGATCACTAAGCAGAAAGGAAATGGAAGAGACCAATGAGGTAGGAATCTTCTCATGTTTGGTGTTTAACCTCTCTGACTTTGTTTTAAATAATGACAATATTAAACTGCTGAGTAAGGGTTTAACATTTATTCCAGCTTTTCACTCTAAATTGAGTGAATTTGTGATAGATATTAAACAGTTTGGGAGAAATGTTTCACTGCAGAATATTTTTGGCAATGGTAATTGAAACACAAGGAATTATGTCATTGTCCCTCAGAAATAATATAAGAAACTGAGCCCTTTTGTGCCAATAAATCATCCAGCGATTGCTCTCTTTATATGCCTATGTGAGAATGATGTTGCTAATATAAGACAGCAGGAAATAGTCCAACAGTATCACAACTTAATGTTAGGAGAAAGAAAGCCTTATTGGAATTCATCAGAAATGATGACATCATAGCCAAACCAGCTGACAAAGGTGGAGTGCTAGTGGTAACGAATTTGAATGACTATAGGAGAAGAATAGAAGAAATGCTGACAGATGACAACATCTATTAATGTATTCCTAGGAAAGAGCTTGAAAAAGTAATAAATGAAGTTCATAATACTTTGTGTGATATGTTTGCTGCTAGACTTATTTCCCAAGAGCTATTTGATTTTTTCAGAACAGAACATGCTCATATACCCACCATTAGTGGGCTGCCAAAAATTTGTAAAAGCTTAAGTGATCCCCCTATGCGCCCCATAGTAGTTGGAAGGGGAGGGGGTCACTGAATTGCTTTCTGTATATGTTGACGATCTATTAAAAAACTTCTGCCATAAGTTGACACCATACTTAAAGACACTGGAGATTCCTTAGAGAAATTATTTGAGAAGATGAAATTATTCAGATTTTTCACGTTTTATTTTGATAACCTTAGACATTCAGAGTCTATTTACTAATTTATACGACATTGCAGCCATTAAGTGCTTTACACAGTCAAGACTTCCTGGTATGGAGCAGGTCTGCTTACTTCTAGAAGTAATTTTACAGAATAATCTCTTTATCTGTGGTGATAAATACTATTGGCAAAGATGGGCTGTTGCTATGGGCACCCCATGTGCCAAAAGTCATTTCAACATTGTGATAGCTCAATGGAAGAGAGAACATGTCTTTACTGATACTAATCCATGGGTTAGTCATCTGATTTATTATGGTCGCTTTGTGGATGATATTTTTTTCATCTGGGAAGGAGATGATATTCAGCTAAATCTATTTATAGAGTTCCTGAATAGTACTTCTACATTCTTGTTTTTGAGGCACAGTACTCTAAGAGAAATAGAGTTCCTTGATGATAAACTATATTTACATCCAGATACAGGACTTGAAACTAACATCCAGAGGAAAAAGACCTGGAAAAATCATTATTTACATAAAGATAGTATGCACCCAAGGCACATCTTCCATAATATCTTTGAAAATCAAGCCACTCGAATTTCCAGGTTATGTACTGCTGAGCATGAGTTTGATAAAGAACTTCAGCAACTTAAAACACACTTGAAAAATAGAGGTTATTCAGATAAAGATGTAAGCCTGAAGGATAGTGGTATGCAGAACATTAGAAAGATGAAGGGTCGACCTTATTATTCCTGTAAGGCAACCACCGAAAAGGATGGTATTAAACATAGTAATTATCCCTAATCACTGATATGCATTTTAACTTATACTACAGATGTCCGACAAATATGTAACACCATTAAAAGGTTTGGCCAGTGTTAACTAAAGATCAGAACTTAAGAAGAAAAGTGGGAGATGTACCTAGATTTACTTTCAAAAATAAAAAGATCAAATGACTTCTTTGCTACAAGAATGGAACTGTTTCGGGGTAACAAACCATTGAGGGCAGAAAAGGGACTGCTAAATGTGGAAGATGCAAGGAATGTCAGTACATTAATGTATCTAATTCTTTCCATCATCCAACTACTGGCCAGGTATATTTATCTATTTATTTGCAGTTTTTTTTTTGCCAGGATGGGCCAATGGGTCAAGAAGAACCCATTTTCAATGGAGTCCCAGGGAGAAAATCTCCATAATAACAAAAAAGTTATAATCAAGTAATTTTATCACAGTAAATACAGAAGTACAAATAAAATCATAGTATTTAGAGATACAAAGTTAAGAAAAATTAGAATTGTTGTAAACTTTTGCTACTATTTTACAAGGGAAAGAAACAGGAGTTTGAAGTACATGAGATAACTGAGGTATAGAGAGGAGAAGAGATTATGTGGGATGGGAGCAGGAGCATTCCCAGAGAGATGTTAGATGTAAGTGGAGTGAGGTCTTGAAGGAAGAGTGACTAGAGATGGTACGGATGGGTGGTGGTAGGTAGTTCCACTGCTGAGCAAGGGCAAAGGATAGTAAATTTTTGCTGGGGGGGGTGGGTTTATGCAATTCTATCAAATTTTGATTGGTGGATCTTAAGGATCTTTCTGGAAGGTGTATTTTAAAGGAGGAGGATAGGGAGGGACAGAGGGAGGGGCTAAAATGAGTTTGTGAACATAAGTGAGTTGAATGTAGGTGAGATAATTGGGTAGCTCTAACCAATTTTGTTTGTGAATGGCAATACAGTAATGGGTAGAAGATTTGTGGCTAGTGGCAAACGTGGCACTCTTATTATAGCAGGAGGAGATTTTTGACTTAAGTGAGGATTGTAGGTTGGTTAGGAGTGGGACACCATGTAGGAGGGAAGGGATGAGAAATGTGGTAGAGAGAGTAGACTTAGTAGAGGAAGTGAGATAGTGACAATGGCAGTAGAGCATACCAAGTTTCTGGTGTTTTTTTATGTTTATTTGTAGATGCGAGATGAATTTAAGCTGGTCATCAATGAGGACACCTAATAGTTTGGCATCAGATACTATTTCGAGAGGTGTATTGTTGTGGCTAGTGATAGAGAATGAGGTTTTATCAATAGAGTTTGTTTTAGAAGGGGTAAATAACATAAGTTTTGTTTTTGAGGCACTGAGTGCTAGGTGATTGTCACTCATCCACTGTTCAGTGGTAGAGAAAGCATCTTGGGTTAGTTTTAAGAGAGTGGGGATAGACCAGCTCAACCAAGGGGATAAGTTTACATTCTACTCCCCATGCCATATGTCGTGGTCCAGGATTTATTTTTTTCTGATATCAGAATCTCTTCTAAATGAAAAAACAATATACTCAACCAGTCCGAGATTTTTATCTGACCACTCTAAAATAACACCGAAACTTATCCTCTTAAAAAACACCCCAAATCAAAAACCCTTACAGACATGGTCCCTAAACCCTAATCTTCTTGACAAAGAAGAAATAATAAAAGAAATTAACAATGTACTAGGCAAGCTAAGAGCCAGTCTCTTAACCTCAAATATGCCACTAGACATTTTATGGGCGGCCACCAAAACTAAAGTTAGGGGCCTCCTAATTCAAAAAGTCTCCTACTTTAAAAAACTAACAAGAGAGAAAAAATTTAAAATTAAGCAGAAAATACAAGATATTGAAAAATCACTCCAAGAAAACTTTAGTCCTGATTTAGAAGCCCAACTAATTAATCAACAGAAAGAACTATACTCAATGCATGCACAAAATCTCTCATTCCGAGAAATGAAACTCCTTGCTAACTATTCTGAATGGACCTAACAACCCTCCAAACTATTAGCTAGACTCAAAAGCATTCATCAAGACCCCCCCTAGGATTCTACAAATTAAATATAATAATGAATTGCATACGAATAACCAAGATATTCTGACCATTTTCGAAAATATATACAATAATCTATATGGTCTGCAGGATGCAATACACCCAGAGTCCTATAATGATTTTTTTCTCCAGTATCTCATTTCAACAAATTGAAAAACACCAAATTGAATTCCTGGAAGCTCCTTTAAGAACAGAAGAAATTATGGAAACAATTAAAAGTCTAAAAAACAACAAAGTCCTAGGTCCGGATGGCTTCACTTCTAACTTTTATAAAAAAAATTGCTTCTAAAATATCTCCTATTCTTAAAATCTTCAAATATATTAGTAAATTTGGATTTAGGGACCTATACCTAAACAATTCTAAAACTATCTTTATTCACAAACCAAATACAGACAAATCTAACCCATCTAACAACAGACCAATTTTGCTTATTAACACAGACATTAAAATCATGACTATGGCTCTAGCAAATAGACTTAAAAATGTCCTCCACACTCATTTCTCCACAGCAATCAGACTTCATAAAGGGTAGACAAACCTGGGACACACACTCACTTTAGATGCAGCCATCCAACTTTCTGCAAACCATACACTTTGATAGAGTCAAACATGAATTCTTGTTGTTGACTCTAAAGCAATTTAACTTTCCAACTAATTTTATAAATGCAATCAAAATCTTATATAATTCCTATTTTACCACTCTGTATATTAATAAACTATGTTCTTCTAAAATAAAATTAAATAATGGAACCTCACCCTACCTCTTTGACATATATATCGAACCCCTATTTATATACTTAACAAAAAAGACATTTCACCACATTCCCAATATTTTAGGGACAAATCTGGTATTTTCAGCCTTTGCTGATGACCTCATCATACATTTCCAGTTACCTAATACTGACTTAAAAAAAATTCAAACACCATCAAAACCTTCTCGAAAACTTCCGAACCTAAGTTGAAATATACTTTTAAGTACCTAGGGATAATTTTTGATCATAACCATAATAACTCCTTACAAAATAATCTTGCCAAATCATGGACAAACATTGAAAACTATATAGACAGGTAGAAGAATATGAAATTCCCCTTTTTATCTAAAGTAGCAATTGTAAAAATGAACATCCTACCCAGGTTATTATACCAATTTAATGCAACAAACAGCAACATTCCTTTAAACTTCTTCAAAAAGATAAAGACAACTTTAACTAAATTCATTTGGTTTCTTAAGACACCACAAATCTCCCTACCAAAATTAATGCTTCCAAAAAATAAAGGGGGACTGGGAATACCAGATTTTAGATTATACTATGGCATAATTTGCGCAAACAGACTCATGTTAATTGCAGACCATAATACAATTAGCTCTACTCATTTCCCCCAGTGGGTTGGTCTGTGGCATGCACATATAAAGCTGTGTAACATAAATCCCAAATCAATACCCTTCATAAATAAACCTTTGTTAATAGACATGAAACTACATAAACTAATCAAATATAAAATAAATCTATTCCAGAAGCTTTAATCTTCACTAGGTCTAACAAACGCACTTATTCTTTTGCAACCCATTCATTTAAATCCAAATCTAAAACTGGGTAATAAAATGATAAATCTTGACTAATTTCCCCAAATTAAAAACTTAAATGTCTGGGATTTCTATGCCATTAAGGATAACTCTCTAAAGGATATAAAAATAAAATTTGAACTTAATAACAAATATACAATAATTCTGAGACAAATCAAAGAGTTAGTATCTACTTTGGGTAATTTCCCTAATGAGGTCCAGGAAGAAATAAACATTGCCCTATCCCTCCTGAAGTGTCTAAAAATTAAAAAGAAAATGGTATCAATTACATACATCTTTATCTCAACCATTAAATATCAATCTTCTATTATATTTGCACAGTATTGGAGAAACAAAAACTCAGAACTGACAGAGGTTCACTTCTCCCAAGCAATAAATACAACCAGGTTTACCCCATTCAAGAAACTACTATATACACAATTAATGGTAAATAATAATGCATATTATACCCCGGAGTGTCTTAACAGCTTCTTTCCAAATACTTCACCTCTCTGCCCTTTCTGCCCCACAGTGACAGCTGACCTCCTGCATATCCTGTGGTACTGTAAATATCCACAGAGCTTATGGAACTCACTTAGGATTAAACTGGAAAAAATTGGTTATG
Source organism: Protopterus annectens (assembly GCF_019279795.1). Lineage (NCBI taxonomy): Eukaryota > Metazoa > Chordata > Ceratodontiformes > Protopteridae > Protopterus > Protopterus annectens. Next base: position 567,893,853 of record NC_056737.1, read on the forward strand.
AGAAATGCACCCTTTCATGGGAATTTGCTATATTGCATGTGAGTCAAAAGGGCATTTCCACTAATGGAGTGAGAACCCATATTGATCTCTTTATGCTAATTAAGCTTTATATAACACAGAACTGGTTGGACCATTAAAACAAACTGGGAAAATTTTACAAAGATGGCATCCAAGTGTATTCTTTACCATAAACTAACTACGGAAAATATTAGCAAACACATGAAATACCTTAACATCTGGAGTACAACCTTAGACTGTATCCTGCAGTAATATAAAATGGCTTTACACCTACTCTCCTATACTAGTACTATGGCTTGTCCTTCCCTCCAAAGGATTTAACTCGTTCAATTCCTTTATAGTTAATTCAAAGTGTTAATATAGTAATAATAATAGTGTAAGAATGCAGCACTATATGTAAATACTTGTATATGTGATGTTTTCATATTATCTTCTTTATTAACTACTGATTTTTCAATTTTGTGCCAGTAACAATAGTTTGAATTACTTGAGTCAAGAATGTCATGTATCTTTTAATAGTATAGTCTCTCCTGTCATATTAAGAAAATAAGCTTTAAATGTTTTTGGTTGTTTATGTGAATGTTTATTGGCCATATTTGTCTCTGTATGCTGACCAGTTTCAGTAAAATGTGTTTTTGTAAATGTTGTACCAAAATAATGAAACAAAAGTAAAATAAAGCTTTGAAAAAAAAAGTGAGAGAGAGTGGGGATAATGGTGGCAGAACAGATTATAGTTGAATCGTCGGCATATTGGATAAAGTTTGTGTTAGGGATTGAGCAATGGAAATCATTTATGAAAATATTAAACAGAAGGGGACCCAGTATGGAGCCTTGTGGTACTCTTGTGGGGGTGTGGAGGAATGGAGAGGTGGCTTTTTTCCATTTAACTGCTTGTTGCCTATTTGAGAGGTTGAGAGAGGAAAGGGATAGGTTTAGATTAGAGTGTTCAGAGAAGGTTGTGTAAGATGGCATTGAAGGCCTTAGAGAGGTCCAGTAGGAGGGTAGATACAGTACAGCCAGGGTCATGGCCTTTGTTAACAGTTTCTAGAAAGGAAAGAAGAGCAGTGGTAGTGCTGTGGCCTGGTCTGAAACCATGCTGTGTGAGAGTTAGTAAGTGGTTGTCTATAAGATAAGGTAGGAGTTGTAGATGGATGCATTTTTCAAGTACTTTGGAGATGAGGGATAAGATGGCGATTGTACGGAAATTTGTGATATTATTGTTGTTGCCCCCTTTTTGAAGGGGTAAGACAAAGGCCAATTACCAAAGTCGGGGTACATAGCCTTCTTGGCTAGAGTGATTGATTAAAATAGAGATGGGAAAGGCAATGGCTTCTGCGACTGCTAAGAAAGTAAGAAGGGATGTTGTCGGGGGGATTGGAGCAAGGTTTCAGTTTCTGGAGAAGTTTTTTTATGGTGGATGTGAGAATGGGTTTTGGAGAAAAAGGAGAGGGTTGAGGGGTAGAGGTATTTAAGAGTGAAGGGGAAGGGGAGGATAGGGGAGGAGGTGAAGTAGTTGGAAGACTAGTATTGCAGTGAAGGATGAGGTAAGTTTGCTAACTGAGTTGATGAAGAAAGAGTTGAATTGTGTGGCCAGATCTATGTCTAGAGCATTAGGGTCAGGACAAGGGTTTTCTTTTTTGCCAGGATTAAGGATGGTGGAAGTTCCATTCCAGAATTTTTTAGGATTTGTTTTATGGGTACTTTGTAGTATGGAGAAATAGGCTTTGCGGTCTACTGTGATAAGCTTTTTGACATTGTTGCGGAGTGCTTTGTATTCATTAAGGGTGGAGGGGGTCTTCTTTTTCTGGTGGCATAGCCAAGCTTTGTCTCTAAGGTTCATGGCAGCTAGTGTGTCCTTGGTTAGCCATGGGGCAGTTTTGTTTTTTATTCTTTTAGTTTTTAAAGGGGCAAATGCATCTAGGAAGTTTAAGAATGTTGAGTTGAAGTAGGTTATGGCATTATCTAGGGGGAGTTTTCAGATTTTAGTGAGTTAGAGAAGGTATTGGGATTAACGTTATTAAGGGAATGAGTGGAAATATAGTTATGAGATATTTGTAAGGGGGAAGGAAGGCGGTGGGCAGATGTGGGGAGGTGGTCACTGAGGGACCTGGGAACTATGCCACTATTGGAGAAATAACGAGGGTGAGAAACTAAGACCCAGTCTAGGATACTGCCACTGGAGTGGTCTTTAGAGGGTCTAGTAGTAGAATTGATTAGCTGAGAGGAATTATAAAGACTAATATTAAGGGAGTTTGTGGGGGACTGGATGGAGGACCAATTTATATTCATGTCGCCTAAGATTGTTTCATTACTAATGGCGGAAGGCCAGGATAGAATATTTCCAAGTACAGAGATATTGTCCCCAGGCAGAATGTATAGCGAGGCTATGCATATGTATTTGTGTTTATTTTGTTGAGGTAGTGCCAAGATTATTTTGGCGTTGTTGAATTGGGGAATAGGTTTAGTATAGGGAACAACATATGGGGATAATGAGTATAGGAGAGCTACTCCTCCACCTCTTTTGTGGATAAGTGCTTTGGGGATGTGGCCAATTGTAACAGCAAGCATTTAGTATATGTGGCTAACAGCCAGAACTGCAGTGCCTACTATGTAGGCAAAAACTGCCAATTTAAAGAGAATTCTTCAGCATATACGTGACACTGGCAATCAAGTTAAAACTAATGCTCTGGCTCCACACATTAGAATGCGCCCTTCACATTCCTTTAAATTTATGGTGTTACAATTAATTCCTGAAAATTTAAGAGGAGGGGATATGAGCAATCACACTGAAGTTGCTGAAATTAATTGGATCATTAATCTTCAAGCTGATCGTGAACCCAGACTGAATGGTGTAGTACCATTAAAACCTATATTAAAGATGAGACGCCTCAAAGTATTTCATTGATTGGATCCAAGAAAAGGTGTGTCTTCTTCTACCTCCTTGATAGGATGATTCATTATTGGTCTGCACTGGAGGAGTTGGCTTAGTGCTAGTATTCTGATTGGCTGAGCTTGCTTTAATTGAGAAAATTCGCACTACCGGCAACAGGATTTGAGGAATGGTAAGCCCAAAAGTGCTTATCCTGAATGGTGCACTTTTACGTGAATTTTGCTTATCTTCATTCCTTTGAAAGACTTTCATTTGGAAGGATTTTATCTTTTTTGCTGAGATCTTTTTTACTGAGGATTTATCTCATTAAAAGATTTTAAGCTACTTAAGTTATCCGTGGTGGTACATTTGTGATACTGTTTGTGAATTTATTATTTTATTCTTTTTCCTTACTTGCATCAGTTTAAATAACAGCAGCAAAATCATGGTGTTTTTCAAGGCCAAAATGTATCTTTCCCTTTATATCAGCATAGTCACCTAACCATAATCTTATCAATAAGTTTATGTAATAAACCTCCCTGTGCTCAGTTTATATGACCTGAGGCATTGCTACCTTCTTGTCCTGATTAGATTCACTATTTCCTATTAATTAGCCCTAGCTTCACACATTTAGTTTGTCTCCTTTCAACAAACATTCACAAATTAGTGATAGCTCTCCCATGAAAGGCTTGGCTTTTGTTACTTTACAACCTATAACATCTACACTGTTTTAGTTAGTAAGACCATTGGTAGTGGACCTATCTTTATACTATACCTAATGTATTAGCACTCTATGAATTATTTTCTACTTGTTTCAATTTTAGATGGATTAATATCTTATACTTAACAGTCAAGTAAATTCAGCATACTATAATGGACTACACAGTCCATATAAATGCATATTTTTCCACTCTCTGTAGACATCTCTGCAGAGACACTGGTACAAGACTCACTTAATAGCTCGCTGATTCCCATGGTGGGTACTACACCTTGTTGTTTTATATGGATTACTACTGTGGCAACTAGAACTTAATGTCATGTTACTGACAACCTATTATAATGTACTGTTTTTACAGCATTTAGATGGAACAGACTGAAGTAGAAGTCAGTTATCTCTTTCCTCACTTAACACTGATTCACTGTCATGGAATGCTGCAGTTTATCTTAGACCAAGCACACACCCAGCCCTTTCTTTTCTCTCTGAACAAATTTATAATTGATATATCACTAGAAAGTTGAATTCATTCAGTCATAAAAAGGGTGGCATACTATCTGACATAAAGGATACAATGTAGGTGCTCCCAGTCATATGTTCATCCAGACTGTCCTGACCAATAGAATTCTGATTAGTACAGTATAATACCTTATGATTTTAATTTGACTGGTTGCCACATATTTTTAGTACCTGTCCCATCTTCTTCTTCTTCTTTCGGCTTTTCCCAGTTAGGGGTCGCCACAGCGGATCACCTTGTCCGCACATTGAATGGCAGTGGAGTTTTACGGTGTCGAGTTGCCAGCCCGGCGCCCAACCTTCCACAGAAGGCACACTCACACCTAGGGCCAATTTAGAGTGTCCAATCCACCTGCAGCATGTCTTTGGGATGTGGGAGGAAACCGGAGCACCCGGAGGAAACCCACGCGACCACAGGGAGGACATGCAGACTCCGCACAGAAGGCACCCCAGCCGAGGATCAAACCGGAGAACCTCTTGCTGTGAGGCGGCAATGCTAACCACTGCACCACCGTGGCCGCCCTAGTACCTGTCCCATCTAAACATGGCAAATAGCATCTACTTATAACATCAAATATACAATTCTGTACTAATACTTATATATAGCTAGGGACAAGACTATATAAAGGCTTTGTATCAGTTCGGCACTAGCTACATAGGATAGGACTGAATCACAAAAGCTACAACCTAATAGCTACCAAAAGGAGTAGATATGCAAAACAAGTATGAAAGGTGAGACTTATCCTACTGTAGCCTGGATGAATAGCCTATGATATGCATTTATGACCCCAGCTCAAGTGATTTACAATGATCTCTGCATAAAGCAGATAAATTCTAAACGTCATGTAAACTGGATTTAGATCTGACAAAGTTCTTTCAAAGGTGAAAGCACTCATCAATTTGTTTTTCAGTAAAGAATGTTTGATTTCTAAACAAGTTACAATTGCTTGATTACTCTGAAGTCTCAGTTGTGGTTCTCTACAGTGCAGGTTTTTTTTTCCTGAATTTTTAGGATTCTCAGGCAGCTTTCTTTCCTTATGAGAGGGAGGCATCTTACTCCCCTAAGGCTGAAAAACTATTGTGCTTCAATGCAACAATTCAAGGATCTGTGTTTTTCTTTATATATATATACAGGTACATGACCAAGTACCTCAAATCATAACTCAGAGCATAAACAGACAAAACTCTTCAACGTTTTGATTGTTTTGTAGGGGGGGGGGGCAAGCCCTCCTGCATCCCCCACACCCACGGCTAATTATATACACCAACCTCAAAATTGTACTACAGTGGGGAAAGGGCAAATTCCCCAGTCCCTTGATCTTGCACAGTAAAAAAGCTGATATGTACAATCAGTTGATTTTCAATCAGTTATATCACTCAACCACCTGAACTTTCAACAAACTGTAACACATCCATGAGTGTGTGTGTGTATGTGTGTGTGTATAGCTATAGCTAATATATATATATATATATATATATATATATATATATATATATATATATATATATATGCCTATAGTTTCCATTTTAGTGAAAGATATTGCATCCAAAAAATGCATTTTGCACATAATTTGTAGACCTACTTTTGTTGCTTTATTTAGGGTACCACAGTTTCTGTTAGTCATATTGCATTATGCCGCATTTGATCTCCACAATGCAGATGTCAAAAGTCTACGTTACCCAATCCATATTTTTTTTATGTTTATATACAGTTTTTGATTAGCACTGTGCAGGCACTAAGTGGTATGTAGCCTGTAGCTGGATGTGACCTGCATATACTCAGATATGGGTTAGAGCTCACTATTGTGCCAAGGAAAGGACTTCAAAATAAATTATGGTCACTGCTTTACATAGAAGAGTAGTGTTTGGTAGGTCCAGGAGTGGAGTAAGTAGCGCTATAAAGAGTCATGTGATCAGTGTAACTGAAGTCACTTCTAAGGCAGAATAGCTGGACAGATCTCATGCACACTCATGCATGCAATGTAGTGGCACATAGCCTCTGCTTGCAGTTGTCAAGAAGGCCCGATAAGGATTAATGCAGCAGAGTGAAATTCATCAGATGGGGAGGAAAAGGGAAGATGGGAAATTAGAAATGGAAAAACAGTAAGTTCTTAACGGGAGGGAGATTTTTTTGTGGTGCAGATAGTCGCGAGATATATATACATATATATATATATATATATACATATATATATATATATATATATATATATATATATATATATATATATATATATATATATATTATATACACACACACACACACACACACACACACACACACACACACACATATACATACATATATCTATAGTGTAGATGAAGAAAGTACAGAGGAATAGTTGTGGAAGGGAAAATCAACAGGTGAAGCAACTACTTCACATGCAGACAAATTAGGACAGTATAGATAACATGTTAGGGACAGTGGATGGGCACAGAAATATATGTAATAAAATAGGAAGAATAAAATTAAAATTAAAACAAAAATGCTTGTATATGTCTGTTGGCCTGTCCCTTACATCTATTCCCCAAACTGCTAAAGCATGTTGAGGTGTCACCCCCCCCCCTCAGTCAGAATACTAACAGTACACCCCTCAACGCCAAGTTGAGCAGCAAAAATAAAACAGTCGCCTTAAAGTTGAAGACAAAGAAAACATGTCTTCTGCAAGCACTTCAGTGCATCAGCTGAGATGTCAAATGCAATATCAGCATTTCATTTATCTTTGTATAAATTAATGCCAGTACTGCACTTCTGATTATTGCTGCCCTGATAGGTTGTATCCAGGGCAGTCACCCCCTGAGACCCCCTCTGGTTACATCTCTGACTACAGGTTTATGTCCCAATGCTGGCACTGCTTATCAGAACAAGAGATGCTAATATTACTCACCATCCTACTGTGCTTGTGCTATTCTTCCACCTTTCATAAAGGTCCATCACAATATCCAAGATGGCACTTATGTAAGTCCTTTTACAGGAACGCAAAAAGAGAAACCTTGCTCTCCCTGGCACATAATGACTGTAGTTGTCATAACCACATGTTCAGGTCCACTTCAGGATGAAAATGGTCAAGCAATAGCAGTGGTTGCATGTTTGAATCTCATGCGATATGTACTGTAACAATGAAACTGGACACTACCAAATATCCACTGCACAATGCCATTCTGCTACAGATTTATAGAGGCTATGTATATGTGCATAGTGGCCACATACATCCCTATGTAAAAGATTACATTTTATCTGTGATTCAGAGACAGTGGTAATAGATTCACTCCGTTATCATAACATTATGATAAAAGCCTTTTTTTAGTGTGATATAATGTATGTGTGACATATTGCATATGAATCTAAGAGATGAGTGGAATGTAGGACTTTGCATTGTACTCTGTGAGCTAGATTAATAGTAATAGACAGTAACAGCGAAAAAAGCAAATCTGTCCAGTGTTGTACCCAGCACTAATGAGGAAAAAAAAACTCAAAAGTTAAAGACTAAAAGAAAAAAATGTGATGGGTTGTAGTAACAGTGATGGTGATGCCATGGGAATTGTATAAATGGAAACACAGGACAGTGGCATGACACTGTCATGTGTAATTGTGGTGCATTTACCATTCTGGAAATAGAAATGCTACTGTAGCCCCACCTCACACACATACACAGCGTGCACATCTTTTGAAAAAGTGCCACAGACAAGATATATGCAGAGCATGTCTGCCATGGAGGACTATAGGATGTGAATACAGTAGGTGCCCATTATACTTGCATGCAGCAGGGGTGGTGGAAGGGTATCAAATATGATATTTTGTGCAGAGATATCATTTACCTCAAGGAGTGAATGCCAACACAAAATGGGATCACAAAGATGGAGGAGTTCCTGTTGTCCCTGTTTGTGGATGAGGAGTTGACCCTCATACCCAGGGGTGAGAATTGGATGTGGGAGCTGGGCTTATAGTGACCACCTGAGTGCCAGATTCATCTGATTAGTATTATGTGCTATACAGATGATTGTTACAGTGCATTGCATATATGATAGGGATGATTCACTAAAGACCTTCTGTATACTGATGTGATGCAATGACCTACATTTCAAGATGCGTATGCCTCCATATGCTGTACACTCTACACAGTCAATGGCCTTGAAGGCTCAGGATGTGAGGTGGCTTTGCACATGCTAATCACATGCAGATTGCAGGCCACTGCTGTATAATAGTCAAATGTGCTGATTCTCCTCGTCCTCAAAGTCTGAGATCTGCCAATACCAGGCTGCTCATAAATGGTCCTGTAGTTCTACCATTTCAGTATGCTCTGTGGACCCATGATGTGTCATATCTGCTTCTGATCAATGTCCTCATAATGGATGGTGATGCTCTGTAGACTCCCAACATACAAAGTCTCATTGTGGTGCACACACAATCTCCCATAGTTTTTTTTTTACTCCCTGCCAAGGCTGATATGAAGACCTGAGACTGCAGGCCATCACAATGGACACTGACATAACTAATGGTCATGATATAAAAGCTGAACTCCACCACTAGAGGATATGATCCCTGACTTCCCACAACCTCCTATCAAAGTGGATAACAAATTCATCTCCCATGATCCTAGCCAATATGATAATGTCACTGTCACCTGTAACAGTGTCTCTCCAACCACCTATACAAGTTTTAATAACTGTACCCTGCCCACTCCCTAATCTATGTGGGTCCAGTTATGTCTGCTGTATGGCTTGACCAGTCCAAGCACTGCCCAGTATATCCCAAGTATAAAACACCATACATCATTTTATAGGTTCATAGTTTCAAAGGTAAGTATAAGAATAGCTGCCTTTGTGGGCCATTTTAAGCCAAGCCAGTTTCCCTTTTTGTGGTCAAAATAACGTATCCCATTTGGTTACAGACTGCCCTTACCCATTCCATGATTGATAATTATGTATTACACATAATACAAATAACTCAGATTATACCATAGATAATCTGAAGGGACATCTGCATCGGATAAAGCATTTAGGAGCCACCTCTGTCCATTAGTAGTAAAGAGAGCAGCCCTTGGGAACATTTTCTGTTTCTCATCCATAGATATAAGTTTCAGTTGAAAATGAAGAGGAATGAACTTTGTTATGTTGACAGGGAGTCTGCTCCACAGCAGCTGTATTCTCTGCAAAATATACCTGTCCCTCCAAACCATTCTGTTGATGTTGCAAAAAAGGTTTATATCCTTAGATCAAGTATTTCTAATGCCATTTGACCTGCTGATGTACAGTAAACCCATCAGTATTGGATCAGACACGGGTCACCACTTAATCTGTAGGATACTGAATAGAGTGAGAGGGCTTTGAGTTGGTCCATGTGGGACATGTTGTTTAGGCCTTGTATCCTTCTAGTAAGGTATCTCCATAAGAGTTCCAGTTGTTGCATGTTTCTGGACAGATACATTATTGTTATATTCAATGATGGTCCTAAAGAGGGCTGAGTAAAGGTGGGCAATGACATCTCTACATCTAGACACAATCCCTTTTTTATAAGCTGTGCAATATAGAGAAATTTTCTTACAACATTAGATGCATGTTGTTCAAAACTTAGGTCACTGTCCACATGAGTTCCCAAATCCTAAACAACTGGGTCCAGCTATTAGGAAAGTATTGTCAATGTGGTAGTTACCTGGGGTAGATGACTTCCCTGAGGATAAAATAATGCATTTTTTCATTTAGTTTCAGACCATGATTTTTACACCAGCTATTTATTTGAGACAAACCTTCCTGCCTGATGGTAAATAATTTAGGGAATTAATGACTGATCCAAATTTACAGTCATCTGAAAACGTAGTCATCCAGAGCCCTTTGATATCGTCTTTTACTTCAGAAAAGTAGATGTCAAATAGGAGAGATCCCAGCATAGAACCCTGGGAGAACTCCACTGGTGACTGGTCTATATGTGGAGGAAACTTCCCATATTTTGATTATCTGCATCCTCTCTCTCTCTCTCTGAGAGCCAGTTGGCAATCCATCAGGTTCCATAGTGGTTTATTCCTAGTCTATTTAGCTTATTATTGTTAATTTATTTTATGTCGTGTGTATCAAGGCCCCAATAGCTGTGGACCACATGCCACCATTGAGCCTGTGCTATGGTGTATTTTGCTTGCCACTACCTTTCATGTGGTGCTGGTGCTACCTCTTCATCTCTGAATACTGTACTCTGTTCTTCAACTTCTGGTCCTATTGCTACAATGATCTCAGTCGGGATGTTTTTCTGCTGCACTAGCTGTTTTTTCAGCACCATATTATGCAGCCTGGCATGGGTCTATATTGAATCAGTGAATGCTTAAAAAGCAAACACTGATTCATCGACTCTATTTAAGCAAAAGCTTACAATCCCGAACACTCGGAACACAAATTTAGGATCGATGAATCAGCGTTCGCTGATTCAATATAAACCCCCTGGCACACATCACAGTGACTTTGCTTCAGGTCTTAGATGTGTATCATAGCACTCTGATGTGTCAAGGCAGCAGATGTATTGCTTCAGTTGTCCGCACATGTTGAATGACATTATATGTTTCTGCATCTGCTGTTATATATGCCATCCTTGCTATGACCTGGGGGTTATAGGTAGTGCTCATCATCCATGGCTCCAAAGTATACCTGGCATCACCTTCAACACCCAACAGTCACCATTAAATGTGGCCTGCTTCCTGCTTACATTGTAAGTGTACATAATGCCCTATGAGATATACTTATGTGTGTACCTGACCACTGGATAACCCTATAAGAAATCCTTCTGCACAAACCATTGATATAGATCAAATGCATGCCAATCATGGAAGCTGCATTGGTGGCACATGGGCATATTACATATATTGCCTCATGCATTACACACCAACTGGAATTCAAGACTAGCAGCCATTCATTTTGATGCATCTCTGTCCCTGAAGACCAGGAAGGGCCTCAATGACAATTTGTTAGCAATCTAGTTGGCTTCAAATACTCAAAAGAAATATTCTATGCTATAAAATGCTTGCACGGAGGTAGTTCACTCTTCTGCATTACTGGAGAACCAGATATGCTTCTCTACAACCTGCATAAACTAAAGCACTGCTGGTAATTCCCTGTTGGGTGAGGAAAGTAAACCTATTTTTTTT